>NC_045548.1:1662500-1792500 GCF_009769535.1 Thamnophis elegans
GGAGGGCAATATAGTATTTGGATTAATTTAGATGGTTCTTTGGTTAGATCAGTGTAACATTTCCACTTTCATGCCCTTCAGATGGGTTGGAGCTGCAGGTCCCAGAATTCTCAGCCAATGTGACCAATTTTATATTTAACTTAAGAGAGACAAAAGGTGATTGTCTGTTTTCCTTGATTTGCTTATCTCTCTTTCATTTCTTTTTTTTAAAAAAGACAAATTCTTTTTTATTGATAGTAAGTGAACTGTTTTCAACACCACAAATAAAACATACACTAAGGGGAACCATTGGACCATATCAATGACTTCTGCCCCTTAGCTTTCCAGGATCACACATTTACACCTAGCAGCAAAAATATCTGGCACCTTTTTTTAAAAAAAATGTAATATTTGAAACAATGTACCAAGGTTTAGTATTTTATACAATTTTATAAATTATTATATAATTAATCCCAAAATTAAATGAAGAATTTAAAACCTGCCCATTTAAGCACTGTTATCATGCAGCTGTGTCTCCCCCACTTCTCTTTCCAACTTTTTTAAAGTGAAACTCCAGAGGAAAAAGGCTTCACTGTCAAAATCCTCTGAAATGTATCTATATCTCCCTTCCACATTAAAAAAAACACAGATATAGTCAAAAGAAAAATTGCAAGAGTGATTCAATTCATTGTCTTCTTCGAAAGCATGCACATTTTACTGCTACAATATTCAGTTTTAAGTTGCATCACCAAGGCACCTGGGAAAAATCATATATATATTTTTCTTTCTTTTTTTTTCCCTTCTTTTTTACCCTGAGCAAATATTGCTGAATCTGTGCCCTGTTGTGCCTCTTTGAGGTCTGGGCTACAGAGCCAATTGAAAGTATAGCAGGGGGCTCCTAACTTAGTCATGCCTCCAGCCCAAGCAAAATCCATTTATGAAGCTAGAGGGAGTTTAGTCCTAGGAAAAAAAACTGTCAGAGAGGAATAGGGCAGAGAGATGTTGACAAACTTAATTTGTCCTTATCTCAGAAAATAAATTTCAGTACCTCATCACATTCACCTCAGGTTTAAGGTAAGCATTAAAATCCCTCCAGCTTCATCATAGATTTAGATTTCACTCTGAGCAAAACATCTGACTTCTTATTTCCCCCTCTCTTGCTTCAATTTTCTTACTGCTGCTCAGTCAGCTGGGGAGGAAATTTGTCTCTTGGCCCTCCCTCCCTGATACTTGCGAATGGCAATCGCCAAGCACTAAAATATCCAGCAAATGTTATTTTCACAGAGCTCTGGATGTGGAGATGGAGAGTAAAGGAACTGGAGACTGGTGTAGAATGGAAAGGAAGGGGGAAAAGTAAGAGGAGTTTCTTGGCTGACACAGGAATTGGAAGAGACCTTGAAAATTTAAAAAAAAAAAAAAGATTGCAGAAGAGTTTGACTCCATTACTCCATTCAGGCATGCACCAAAGCCTAATTTTATTTGAATTGCCTTAGAAAAAGCCAAACTGCTTTCCTGGTTTGGGATAGGGGAATAGCTCTTCCCATCATCTGAGAAGAAGTAAGATGTAAATTCCATTTATCACTGGCGGATTGGTAATACTTAATACTTAACTGTATTAACATCCATAACAATATTCTAGATTCTATTTTTCTATATGGAACAAGGAACTAGTACAACAACAAAAAATACAAAGCAACTTCAAGTTCTGTCTGTGGAATCCATACTATCCGATACTACACAAGAGTTTTAATTCCCCATTAATAATAGTAAAGTACAATATTGCATCAAACCTGACTCCTGTTACTGCATCATGTAATTTTCCTGGCAACTGTCAAGATTTAAGTTAGGAGTCAGAATTTCTCCCAGCACAGATGTCAGTTATGTCAACATTGTCCAGATTTAAACTGAGAAACACAGGGCAAAAAAGGTCACTCACCCATGAGGAAGACAGAATGAAAAAGTGCCAACATAACATTACAATGGGTTTGAACAGGGAATTAGATCTTTAGCTGGACAGTGGATAATCAAGTGTTAAGAGCTCCTTTTTAGTACTAATAAAATTTCATTTTAATCTAGCTGTGACAAGCAATGCATCAGAGTGTCTTAAGTGGAATAGGAGCGTAAGCCTAATCAAACCATTTTGAGGTGAGTGCCTAGGAAATCCTGCAACTTGGTTTCTACCATTAAAAGAAAGGATTTCTAGTTGTACTCATGTCACTTTCCAGGAGAAAGTAGCACAAATAATGTAACTGGGTTTCATTCATCCTTTCCCCAGGCTCAAATGTCTTCCCAACAAATAGACAAATAGACTTTATCTCCCAGAACTGATCAGTTGAATGATTATTGATACAAAAAAACTAAACAATGCCTCAATTAAGGAATGCCAATGCAGAAAAACAAGCTAGCAGTAAACAAGAGCCTAATCAAGAAGACACCAGGAACAGATGACATAACATTGACAGGACAAGCCACTAGTATATAAAAACAAGAGGAAACCCCATTCCTTTCTAGCACTGTTAATATTATCTAGTTTGGTAATGAAATGACTACAAGAAAACCACCAAGCTCAGAGAATACCAAGGACCCCACAGTTCAGTACTTGCTAAGAATTCTGGGAGTTTGGAGGCCACATATCTGAAGGGTCTATGCAGGCTGAGGAAGACTGCCTTATAGTAATACTTACTTCCAGAAATTGGAAGAGCGGAATTATTGCTCAAAGAATACCAACAGAGAACATTTGCACACGTAGGATCTTAGAATCCTGTTCTACTTCTAGCAATATCAGTAGAACATTACGGTACATGGACAAATGACAGATAAAGAAAGAATGCCTGCCAATTTATATCCTATTAGCACAAAAACTGACACGTACTTTCTGCATTCCAAATACTTTCCTTATCAGAATATGGATTATAATATTTATTCATATTCCTGATCTTCTCGTAAAATCCATTCACCATCACCTTCAACATTACAACTTGGAAATTCCCAATTATCCATTTAGGCTCAAATTCAATAAGGAAAAATGAAATGGCATACTTCCTTATTTATGGTGCCTGAGTTAATAAAGGCAAGCACTTTGATTAGGAATTTTGCATAAGATATTAAGCCAAGATGTGGCTTGTTTGTTTCTCATTTAGCAGGATGAGAAAAACCTATCTCCAGAAAAAGAAAGTTATTTTGATTTGCAAGACATTGTAAATTAAATCAATGGCTTGTTCTTAATTATTATTATTTTGTGTATGATGAGAACATGACGGAAGACAAGTAAACATATATCCACAGTCCATGTAAAACTTATAATTGGCAGTGGCTTCATAACTATATCCAGTTCAGCCTCTGGCATTGCTACATGCAGTTCTTCCAGGGAATCAGAGAACGCACATCGTGGGCAATCTTGCCCAATATGTTTAACACTTTGCATATCTTCACCACAATTGCCGTGTTTGTTTGTATGTTTGCTCTTCATTTATGGATTTTTTTAGATCTGAACCCTGATGGGCTAATACTGGCTATTGTCCTCATGCTATTTCTTGGTATTAGCAGCTGAAATGTACTGTACATAATGAACCCAGAATTTGTGGGTCCATAATTTATTCGTTTGTAAGATTTAACCTTGTCCAACAAACAAAACCTTGCTTGATCACATCTCTTGTAATCCCATGGACCCAGCACTCCTTGAACATGCATTTTACATTTTTTTTTCTCTCCTTTAAAAAAAAAAGCAAATTTTATTTATGAGGCATGAGATTGATCTGAGGACAAGCGACTGATTTTCCAAGTAACACGCCGCAGTGGTTGAGAGCCAATAAACAGAATTATGTAATTTTATTTCATTTTTATCAGGTTCTTCAACATACCAGTAAGGTGAACAATGATCTCTATCTATCACCAATATCACAGTTAGGAGAAGACACTTGATAAAGGCATTCCCTTGAATATATTGAAGGTGTGACAGCAGTAACTACTAAGCAGCTATCTCAAAGTAGGAAGACAGGGTCAATAGTTCAGATAGTTTCTAGGAGAGTTGAACATCTTCCACCTTTCATCTCATAGGCTCAATCCTGCTCTACGGAAGCAGAATAAATGCTTTCCTGTCATCTACTTTATTGCATTACAAATGAGTGGAGCTCGGTGGAGTTTTCAGAAAATTAGAGCAATGGAAGGTACTGGCAAACTCACAAATGTGCTACATTATTGTGCAACTAGCCTGACAGCTGATTTTATTTTACATGGTTATTAGCTGATACAAAAGACATTATGAAGGCTTAGGATAGCTTAAAAAAAATTGTCACTAGCAAAATATGTGATTTATATGACTCTTTCCTTAATAATTATAGGGTTCTGAATTTCTTTTAAAAATGAACTTCATCTTTCCTACAAAATGAAGCCTCTTTTCATATAATTTTACGTTTAAAAAAATGCTTTTGTAATACGTGGCTCATGAGAACAATGCATATTTGATGGAAATCTGTAATAAGTAACATTATGGAGAGTGTTACTAGACACTGATTGATGTGTATATTATTTTTTGGGGGGTCCCACATTTTAACTGGCATTTTTAAAAAATTCACACTCCCCTCTTTTTCTATTAGTATTTCAAGCCTCTGTAGATCTGAAGAGAAATTCACCTAAGTCTTGCAGTTCTTCTTGCATTCAGAATGTCCATAAGGCAGGGGTGGGTTCCAGCAAACACTACTGCAGATTCACTCATGTGCACGCTGTGCTCATGTGTGTGCTGCAAGCGCAAGCAGTGTGCAATTAAAATTGTTCCACGCATCGCTGCTGGTTCCAGAGACCCAGGCCACCAACTCACTACCGTTTTGGCCAAACTGGTCCAAACCAGTAGGAACCCACCACTGCCATAGAGTTGAAATTTGCTAAGTATAAACCAGCCAGATATTTTACCTCCTATAAACTAGCTGCTCCTAATTTATGTAGTAAAAAATTCTTAACTAAAATGGCTCTAGATTGAGTAGGGTTTATGTAAACAATTTGGTACAACGAGTTTAAATATCTTTTCTATGTTAATATAAATATAGCAATAGCAATAGCAGTTAGACTTATATACCGCTTCATAGGGCTTTCAGCCCTCTCTAAGCGGTTTACAGAGTCAGCATATTGCCCCCACAGTCTGGGTCCTCGGAAGGATGGAAGGCTGAGTCAACCTTGAGCCGGTGAGATTAGAACCGCTGAACTGCAGATAACAGTCAGCTGAAGTGGCCTGCAGTACTGTACCCTAACCACTGCGCCACCTTGGCTCAGTACTTAGTTTTAAATTGCTTACATCAAGATAACTCATTCAAGCAAATCCATGCACACCAGCATCAGACTTTGCAGATTTCAATGGACAATCTTCCTGCAGTGGCAAGGATCTGCTCTACATCTGGATTATTCACCTGTAGAGGTCTGCTATTCTTCACAAGTTTGGAATTACAGTTCAAACAAGTTTAAATGACTTCTGACCTTAACTTATTAAGAAGAAATAGCATTAATGTTTAATAAATAGGTCACAGTTCAGAACTGCCCTAACCATACCCTAACCAAATATTATCTTTAGAAACTGAATTTATTGTTTTTGGTTTTTAATGGAATAAACAGAAGAAAGAGAGATGAAGAATAGTACTGATCAGGGAGTAAATGTAGAGTGGGATTAATAATGAATTATGAATGTAAACACGTTGAAGACTAATTTTTTAGACAGATGTTCAAAAGTTTGTGGGCTTTTTTTTTAAAGATTTCCATTCCATCTGTAATGCAGATTGTGGCATCTACTTTTAGGATCTTCGTGGGTATGAGGACAGGGACTGATGTTACAATGTTATTGTACATCATACAAAAGAATTTGGCAGAATCTCAGAGTTGGAAACTAATTTGGCTCCACCCTCCTGCTCAGTACAGGATCCATTACAATATCTTTAACAGATGACCATTCAGCCTCTGTTTGAAAATTTACAGGAAAGGAGAACTTACCACTCCATGAGCTGTTTAAGTACAGAGAGAAAATCTTCTCTACTCTCCATCATTTTTTTTAAAAAAAAACCCTGTTTGGCATCCTGTCCTGTTGTCCTCTGGGGCAGTAAAGAACAATTCCATTTTCTCTCATCAGATATTTTTATGTTTTGTTGTTATTACACTTACAATAAAATGGGTGGAAGGGAAAATAAATAGAAAATATATGGGTATTATTTAATGATTAAAATATCACTAACTGATTCAAAGTTAACATATGCATCATACAGGGAGAACTAGCTACCACTGATAGTAGGTGTTTAGAAATAAATAATAGCAGATGGAAAAGAGAGATTTGTATCTGCCAAACAACCCTCCTTGGATAACCAGCTTTTCTTAGGTGCATTGCAGGATATTGTCCCTTAGTCAATGCTGAAGCAGGAGTTAGCTGACACTCCTGGGACCCCCAAAGCTGCCTTGTGCTTGGCCCCAGCTAGTTGCGTACCACCCTAACCCACAGATAGACCCATTTCTGAAGTATTGAAGGTGATTTTCATTTACAATTTTTAAAATGGCAGAAAACGGAGAGGGATTATTGCAAGAATTTCTGAGTGTGATGCCCAGAACATTATTCAAATGGCATGTGTGATCCTCAAATTGAAAATATCCCTGACCCCCATGACAAAGACACATTCCGAACTTCCATAATAATTCTATTCCTTTCATTCTATTTTTTTTCCCAGCAAGTGACTGCCTAGGGAGATCTTTTATTGATTCAAAGGTTGCCAGGGATTGATATCAAAGTGCCTTTGGGCAAACGTTGAGTAAGTTCTCTAGGTGAATGCATCTTTGGAGATTAATTCATCCTGGGGGAAAGATACATGAATGTCTTTGGCCTTTTTGATACTTTTCTTACACAAGAGCATTTTCAATTCTTCCTTCATCTACATAGTATCTTGTTTTAGAATAACTCGGAGTAAAATAGTTCTATCTTCCCTCTTCCGATTGCAGGATTCATTGATTGCTTGCATCGAAGTAACAAAAATTATGTAATCTTATGAAAGGAAGCAAGAGAAGGACATGTTCATCATTTAGGCAATCCAAGCATTTGATCAGCAATGGTTATTTTTTAACATACAAGCATATTTAATTGATGCTGCTATCATCAAAGATAGCCTTAATTGAATGACCCAGTCTTCCAGGGGCAATCAACAATAGTTAAGATCAGTGGCTTCTGAGCACAGCAAATTTACAACGTGTAATAAACAACTTGCCAAGGGAAGAGCTGTGGAACATATAATTAAAAATGAATGTTGTGTTTCAATGCCATTTTTTCCTATTGCATTCCAGAGCTAATTAGAAATTTGTTTTATCTCTCTATGGTGCCTTTATTTTTAAATTAAGCATAATATTACTACTTTCTGCAAAACATCCTATCCTATATCCAACTCAGTAGTGACCACTCTCCCCACCCAAGTCATTACCTATAAAGTTCAAGACGAACATCAGAGGACATCATAAATGCTTCAAAATATAAAGATGGAGGTGAATTAAAATTAGATATATGGAGTTTGAAGCAGTTATACCTTGCAGATTGAGAGAAAGACAGCCAAACATAGTAAACTCATCAATGTTATTGAACTTGCGGGCAAGACATAAGTTTCAGAGTTTAATTTTGCCTGGCTGTTATTCATTATTATGCTATGTTGGAAATGCTTGCAAAAAGAAATCAGCACAAAAGGAGAATGCTGACTTTAATTTCAGATAAAATTGGCAGAATCTTGTTAGTTCCATATTCTGCTCTCGAGGCAACAACGGGCCCATTGCTTCCCAACACAGAAATTAAAGATGCAGCCAAAAGAGCTAGGGGAGAAATAATTTTGTGACAGGATGCTTGCAGAGACTTGTTAGGCTAGGAGTCAAGTTGTAAATAGAGAGGTTGCGTGCCAGTTCCCTAGAGTTAAAAGGGGAATCTAAAAGACATGGCTCCTCGGAGAACAATTCAACCACTTTGAATAGGCTGGAAGCAAGCCACCAACACAGCTGCCTAAGAAGCCAGCCAGTCACTAGAAGAGATGCTCCAGGAAGAATCTTGCATCACTCATAAATCAGCTAGTATATTGGTCTTTTGATAAAAAGGAAAGAAGGAAGGAAGGAAGGAAGGAAGGAAGGAAGGAAGGAAGGAAGGAAGGAAGGAAGGGTGTCAGTGCAAAATCAGTGCTTTCAGAAGGTAGGCAGAAGCAAAGCTGACAAGCACAGCTAATACTCTAAGTGAAGAGGAAAGTAGAAATGAAGAAATAGTCCATTTTTCTTCGAAATATAACCATAGCCCCATATTGACAATTTAAGCTTCCATAGCAGAGATCTCCAGTGCCTTGCAGAGGAAGGGAGGGTCTAAAAGATTAAGACATGCAGGCAGGATCATTTTCCTATCCAAGAATAATAGGGAAAGACAATTTTACCAAAAGACCCCTCTGAGAATTAATTTAAGCATTTTCCCCCAGCAGATCAGTGACAATTAGAATGAATGTATGCGGTGTTGCGATTTTAAACCGTTTTTTTTCCTCGTTATGTGTTCATTATGTGTCTTTCTCTCTCTCTCTCTTTTTTGTAAGCCACCCGGAGTCCTTCGGAATTGGGCGGCATATAAATTTTATAAATAAAATAAATAATAAAACAAAATTCATCTAGGACTTATTTCTCCTCTTCTTATCATCCTGAAAGCCACAGTGAAGATAGGGATGGCAAATATTCTAAAATATTTTCTCATTTAGGTAAAATGGGACAACTCATTTGTCCTGTACAAATGTTAAAACTCCCTAGAAAATAAATGCTTTTACACCTACGCTCCTGAACTTGGCCTAATATTTTTATACAATTTTTAATTTTTAAAACTCAACATATAAAATGGTGAAAATGTAAATTAAAGCACACTAGTAACACAAAGTTCTCGTGTAACTAGACATTAACTAAGGTAAAAGTTTAGAAGTATAGGATTACAAAAATTCAATAGTTCCCACTTTCTCTTCGACAGAGACCTGGCTAGAGAGGAAATTTGAATAAACAATTCTCCTGCAAATTCTGTTTGCTGGAATCTTAAACTGCATCTTCCATCCTTCCAAAATCAGTAAATTTAATGACTGTAGACTCATTGCACTGACGTCTATAGCAGTGTTTCTCAATCTTGGAGACTTGAAGTCTTGTGGACTTCAACTCCCAGAATCCCCCAGCCAGCACAGCTGGCTGGGGAATTCTGGGAGTTGAAGTCCACAAGACTTCAAGTCTCCAAGGTTGAGAAACACAGGTCTATAGTGATGAAGTGCTTTGAGAGACTGGTCCTACAACACCTCAGGTCCTGTCTTCCACCAAATTTCAATCAACACCAGTTTGCTTATAGAAGCAACAGATTGACAGGGGACGCCACCACCACTGCTCTACATATTGCACTGACCCACCTTGAGAAATCTGGGAATTATGTCAGAATGCTTTTTATAGATTATAGCTCGGCCTTTAATACCATCTTGCTAGTTATTCTCATTGAAAAGCTGACTGGCCTGAATTTCCCTCCCCTCACTTGTGACCGGATCAAAGACTTCTTGACAGATTGTCCACAAACAGTAAGGGTTGGGTCCTTTACACCTTCCAACCTGAAACTCAGCACAGGCTCCCCTCAGGGCTGTGTGCTCAGCCCCTACCTGTACTCGCTGTATACACATGACTGCATATCCTCTGATCCATCCAACATCATAATAAAGTTTGCAGACGACACAACGGTGCTGGGTCTCATAACTGGAGGGGACAAATCAGCATACAGGGAAGAAGTCCAGAAGGTCTCCGCATGGTGCTCAAAAAACAACTTACATCTGGAGAGCAGAAGAGCTAATAATGAGTTTTTATTTTGGGGGGGGGTGTTGATGACAAGAGGAACTCATGTGATCATTATTTGTTACTATATGATACTGGCTATGTATAGTATACATGGGATTGTATGTTGTGAAAATGGAAATTAAAAAATATGTTTTAAAAAAAACCTTACATCTAAATACTAGTAAGACAAAGGAGATGGTGCTAGATTTCCAGAAGCACAGAGAGGAACCTGCCCCACTGTATATCGAGGGGGGCTGTGTGGAGTGGGTTTCCTCTTTTGAATTCTTGGGAGTGCTTATTAGTCAAGATCTCGCCTGGAAAAACAACACGTCTCTGGTGATTGGAAAGGCCCAACAGAGACTTCATTTCCTTAGAGTCCTGCGAAAAAATCAGGTGGAACAATGGCTGATGACCTCTTTCTATCGGTCCACCATAGAAAGTGTCCTCACATATTGTGTTACAGTATGGTATGCTGGTTTAACTGCTGCGGACAAGAAGGCACTTCAGAGAGTGATCAATTTGGCACAAGAAACCATTGGTTGCCCTCTGACACCACTGGATGACATCACCAGATCTCGCTGCTTTAGCAGAGTAAGGAAGAGACTCAGAGATGATTCCCACCTTGGTCAGTGTCTCTTTGCACTTCTACCATCGGGCAGAAGACATTGAAGCATAGCCAGTCAGACAAATAGGTTTAAAAATAGTTTCTATCCTTGGGCTGTCAGACTCTTAAACAAACCACAATCTTCCACGCAGACATAGAAACATATGACTAGTTTTCTTTCTTTTTCTTTCTCCCCCCCACCCCCAATTACTTGCATATGGATTATTCTTTATACTATTTATGTTGCTTGTATTTTTTGTCATGGATTGCTCCAGTGAGGCTAAAACCAATTTCATTGTACATGATGTACAATGGCAATAAAGACTATACTATGCTATGCTATGCTATGCTATGTTTTTCTCAATGCTTAAGGACAGCCTATAGAAGATAAAGCAGGGGTGCCATACTCATGACGTCACATTGTTGTCACATGCTGTATCATGACTTCCCCCCTTTTGCTAAACTGGGGGTGGGAGTGACCCGCGTGTGACACATCCAGCCCACGGCCCATGAGTTTGACCACCCTGCACTACAGGATCAGAGTGGAATCCTCTAAAAACAAGCTATCATGGAATGGGAGTGTTTTTAGGTTCATCCTATCTGTGGCTTTTCCAGAGGCAGCTGATTGGCCATTGTGGGAAAGAACAACTTGGCTTTTTCTTCAGACATTGGGCCAGGAAATTCAGTGAGTCCATAGATATGTATGGGTGTGCTTTCAGAGATGTAATGTACTGAGGGTGCGGTTGATTTTGTAATTTTAATTTTTAATTGATATTTTCTGCCCCAAATTGTATGTCCGTTGAGCAGCCTTGTAAGTTTAAGTAAAGAAATAATACGATGAGGTAGATAGGACTTAAATCTCACCTAACAAATCCCTGCTTAACTTTGATAGTACTGAAAATTACGATACGAAAGTATATGATGTGAAATCATAGCACGCGTGGCCTGTTTTATTTCAGCATCTTTGATTGCCTGTTGATAAACTGCACAAAAATACCAGCATGTTACTGAGAAAACTGGATCAGCAATATTTATTTCTCCCTCCTTCACTTTATACCCCAATAACATTAATATTGACTGTTTCTTCTCATATTTATTTCCATTTTTTCTTCTTTTATGAGCTAAAAGAGGCTGGGCAGTACATCCTTGAACACTTGCCATGTTCTATTCTCACTACCATTCTTTCTACAGTACAAGATAATATTATGTTACTCTACTTCCTTCCCAACAATAGTTGCTTTCTGAAGACAAGAGCCTGAGTAGCATTTTAAAATGACAGAACAATAATTACTTGGGCTAATTGTCTATTTCTTTGTTCAAGAGGCTGCAGTCCAGTTTAACTGATAACAATATGCATGAGATTTTATTGCAGCTGTAAGGTATTAAAATCAGTTATATCGCCATGAAATAGTTTCTGTCCTGAATAGGGTAAATAGCTCGAGTGGTTATATGTACTTGCCCTTCTTGCTAATCAAAATATACTATATGTAATCAATAGTCTAAGTTTTTTTTTGTTCAAAGACCAAAACAGAATGTATTGATATGTTTAGCTAGAAATCTGTGGATAAAATGCTCCTCAAAGAAAAGATTGTCATGAGTTTATGAAAAGATTCTTGATGAAACACGTATCAAATAAAAGAAAATACGTAATTCTGATAAAGTAATTTGATTCAGCAGCATAGTTTGAATAACTCATTTATCCGTGCTTGTTTGAATACTTTCATTTATTTTTCTATTCCAGATAATTATGAATACATCGCCAACTCTCCAATACTTTTTTACAAACACAAGAGATCACCATTTAATATAATGCTGCCCTTCACTTCTTCTTTCCTCCCTTAAGAGCCGAGGTGGCACAGTGGTTAGGGTGCAGTACTGCAGGCCACTTCAGCTGACTGCTATCAGCAGTTCAGCGGTTCAAATCTCACTGGCTCAGGGTTGACTCAGCCTTCCATCCTTCCGAGGTGGGTGAAATGAGGACCCAGACCGTGGGGGCAATATGCTGACTCTGTAAACCGCTTAGAGAGGGGCTGAAAGCCCTATGAAGCGGTATATAAGTCTAACTGCTATTGCTATTGCTATATGACTATTCAACAAATTTTGCTTTATCTAGTAATGTTGTTTATATTTACTTCCAATTAACAAATTCTTGCTTCACATTTTATCTTAACTCAGAAAAAGTTTGCTTTTTTTTAAGTGTATAAAAGGGCCCTTTGTGTCTTCAGATGAGCCACTTCTATATTTTCCTCAAATCACTCTTAGGGAAAAACATTGTTTTAAAACAGGCGATTCTGTAGGACTGGCCTAAAATGATCTCCTTGGAGTGGCTGTAGAATTTGGAGAGGGAGCTGAATTGAATTTCGCTGTTTGTGCTGAAACTGAACTGCAAATATTTCCCTTTGGTTTTCCCATCCAAATTCATTCTCTGCTGGGAAGAGCTCTTCCCATAGCAATGCTCCAAATTGGAGAGTTCATCCGGCAGTGATCTTTCAACAAAAACATAGGTTCAGGGAATCTGACAACACATGACTTGAAAAAGTGGCCACACTTCAGTTTTAACTTATCGTAAGAAAATTCTACATCTGGAAGTAGCCATTATGTAAAGATGGATATGGCAGAAAAAGAAGATGCTGTGCTTTAAAGTTGCTGTGAGTTTCATGGGCCCTATAGAGAAGTAGAAGGTTTGTTTGTTTGTTATCTTTAAAGATCCCAACATTTTAAATCGAGGACCAGGATGAATCTGAAGGATTAAGGGGATAAAATTCCCCCATAGTACATTGTTTTGATCTGTTTTTAACACCAGATCTAGCAACCAAATTATTCTAACTCCTAACATTTGTTTTAAGAAAAGGTTTTCACTGAATATTAAAATGCGGCATTATGATTCTTGCTGATCGAAGAGTACCTTTTATCTTACCCATGTTCTAACAGAGGAATACTTCACACTGGAAAGAATAATACGTGATTTAGCAGCAAAGTGGCTGAAACAAAATGTCAAGATCAGAATGAGATCACAACCTCACAATCTCCTCCAGAATGTGTTTTGAGTCAAAGAGATGTGAATGGTCCAAGGTCATTTTACATTAAGAGGAGAGAAAAAAATGAGGTTACAATCAAAACTATATTTTAAAGCATCTGGTCCCATTAGTCACACAGAAGTGGACACAATATATAGTGGGACAATCTCTTTCAGATGCAATCTCATTGTTCAGCCAAAGCAACGAAGTTTTGACAGGCAAACTTCATGTATTTTCAGAAGCTAAAGGAGAGCATTTCTGAATGTACAATTTTTTTCTGGAAATTTTTGAGCTGGAGTACATAAAATAATTTCTCCTAGTCTAAGGTCTGTGGTTGGCACTTGGGTAATGAACACAGTAGATGGGGCCAAGGGAACAAATATTTGATTCAATGAAAATTATACTGAATTAGAGTGTGGCAAAATAGATTACATCTGAGTTATTTAATATTTACTCCTTTTATCACATTAAAATATATAATTTTGTGACAACTCCTAGAAAGGCTCTCTGGTGGTGTTTGTTTGTGGGCACATAATTTGTATTATTTTTGTACAGAACAATTTGGGAAAACTATGATGGAACAAAAGAGAGATGGGTGGGAGCAAGAAATGAATTTTTATTTTTATTTTTAGTCACCTCCACCAATATATTACTTGTATTGAAACAAAACGTTAGCAAACACCCAAGAAGCTTTTTCTCATGTCTATTTTCCACCTGGCCTTGAATCAAGAGGAAAATATACCAATATCAAAAGATTTGCCTCTGCAGTAAGCTTTGACAACAGGGTTGGTCTGTTTCATTGCCAACACATACGCAAATGAGAAGTCCTTGTCCCTCCCAACCAATGTCATCCACCAGAGAGAAAACAAACTAGCTGGTATTGTGGTTAGGACACCAATCTAGAAACTGGGGGGGGGCTTTAAGTTCTAGTCCCATTTTAGCACATTGCCAGATGAGTAATGTTGGCCCAGTCACTTTGTCTTAACCCTAGGAAGGAGACCACTTCTGAAAATCTTGCCAAGAAAACTGCCTGGGCAGTAACCAGGAGTCAGTGCTGACTCCTCCGCGAGCTGCACTGGCTTCCCATTAATCTCCGGACACGCTTCAAGGTGCTAGTCGTTACTTTTAAAGCCCTACATGGTATCGGACCTGGCTACCTGAGAGACCGCCTCCTGCCAGTTACCTCCCAGAGACCTATAAGATCGCACAGACTAGGCCTCCTCCGGATTCCATCTGCCGGTCAACATTGGCTGGCGACTCCCTGGGGGAGGGCCTTCTCTGTAGCTGCTCCAGCCCTCTGGAACGATCTCCCCATTGAGATCCAGACCCTTACTACCCTTCCAGCCTTCCGCAAAGCAACCAAGACCTGGCTGTTCCGGCAGGCCTGGGGCTGTTGATTTATCCATCCTAAGTTATGAATGTTGTGGAATTTTTAATGTTGTTTTTTTATTTTTTGTATGTCCCCCCCTTCCTTTTTTACCTGTAAGCCGCCCTGAGTCTCTCGAGAGTGGGCGGCATACAAACCAATTAAATAAATAAATAAATAAAATAAGCTTAAAGGCACAAGCACACATAAAAAGAAAAGCCTTCAGATGCGTCTCTTCAAGGACACTCCCACATGAAGATTCTAAGCCAGGGTGAAAGCAGCTTCAGAGTTCTGGGTTCCCAAGAGTTTTTATTGATTACCATCTTCATTCTGGGCTGCAAAGACCCAGGTTGCTTCGGTATTTGTTTCCTTCTTTTCCCTTTTGTGCGGAATGTGTGTAAGGAGCTTTTTGTTGTTGTGGGAACTGCAGCAACTTGCAGTGATTCTACTCTAGTCATTTATTTCCAACATTTAGTGGGCAAAAGAAGACAATCATAGGTTTCCTTCAAACAGGTGTGTAGGGTTTGAGGAGTGACAATAGTGGCAATGAAAGAAACCTGACTGAGATATCTATGAGACAAACTCATATAGCTAGTCAAGGCAAATTGTCCCACAGAAAACAGGGATGAAGCCAGTGGTGTGTTGCAGGCAGTGTGCCCTGGTATGGGCATAGTAGTGCCTGTCTGGAGCACTGGGTACCATTCCGGTACGGTGCTCCAGAGGGCCCACCCACCCACCCGAGCTCCTTACCTGTATTTGAGCTCTTTGGCACTTACGCGCACGGAGCACAGAGCACCTGCACAGCGCTCCACTGAGCAGCTGGAGCATTGCGGAGGCTCACGGAGGCGTCTCAAGAGGTAAGACGCATGCATGCACTGCATGTGTTGATGTGGTGGACGCTGGGCCCTGTTGCACCATACTGGTTGCAACGGGATCCAGAAACCACCATGGGGTGAAGCAGATATGCTCACAGACGGCAGGTTTATTAGTTATTTTAGTAAAGTCCATCCTATTCTTTAGCCTGAGTTGCCTAATAAATATCAGCAGCAAAACAGTGCCTACCCATGAGTTTCCCCCCTGTTAGGAATATAATCTAACGGTTGGGTTGGCAATATATAAATCATGTAACAATGCTGTACCTGTTTCTTTAAATCATACTGTAAAATGTGATTGGTTGCTGTTTCCTCAATCGGCCATAAGAGGGAGCCAGAGTGACTGTTAGCTCTCTGTTTTGTTAGATGCTGGGCTGATCTGATCTGAGTGTTTTTGGAAGCTGGCTCTTAGAAAGCGCTGTGAGCTATTGTAAGTTTTGCAACTGCTAGCAAACTTTGAGTACCAGACTGTTTATATGTTTATGGACTATGTTACTTGGATTATCTCTTATCTGAAACACATTGATGACTGACTGTCTTATCCATTTATGACTTGGACTGTTTGATGGACTCTGATACCTCTATTTCCCCAAAAGTAAAAGCCTGCCTCTGTGTCTCTGAATGCTGGTTTGTGTGTTCTCCAACAGCACTCTCACAACGCTTCTCTGAATGTACTCGCTCTCCCAACGGGGAGCTTACATAACACCCCCTAAATACAAATGAATAGGGAGGAAGAAAGCAAAATAAGCTTAGTATTTAGGATTATGGTTCTTATAAAAAAATCAGCTGGGAATGAAGTAGTTTTGAGTACAATTGCAGAAATGACTGTTACTTGGTGACAGGTAAGGCAGGAGGCAAAGTCAGTTGAATGGAAGTGATAAAATAATTCTCTTCTTTCTGTATTCTGCAACCTTATTGAATTGCTGCCAAAGGTTGTGAGAGGGGCAGACAAAGGTAGCCGAGGAAAAGAAATAGTTTGGTCTCTTTTCTCTGATTTCCTTTCTTTCTTTTTTCTTATTTACCCTCTGAAGCCACTTAGAAGAACTGCTAAACCTGAACAGCCAGACAACTCTTTGAAGGAGCAGTGCAATATTGCATAATAGTCATAGAACTCAGGGATCGGCACTGATTTTCAGATGCTATTTATGAGGCATCTCGTGCTAAAGAATAGGACAGACCTTATTTGGACCTTATTGAAAAACCTAAATAATAAATCTGCCCTCCCATAACCATATCCGTCTCTGCTTTCTGTGCCATGGCATAATTTGTACTGACTGGCACCGTGCTTGCAAACTTCCCAAACAGAGTCACTAAACCAGGGATGAAATGCTATCGATTCAGACCGGTTCACTCAAACCGGTAGTAAAACTCAAGAAAACCGGTATTTCCGATGATCAGATGTGATGTGTGATTTATATTAGCTAGAATCGTTGGATTTCCTGCTTTCTAGCTAATCTAAATCACCTGGCAGAGCAGATTCCCCCCCCCTTGCTGTTCTATTTATCTTTGCAGGCGCCCTCGGTAACAGGGTCATCCCATTTTGGCACTCTGTGCATGCACACATGCTCACATTGCTACCAAACCAATAGCAAAGATAAGTTGATTTCACCCCTGCACTAAACCACTCTCTGTTAGAAACTGCAAGTCTGGTTTCACATGGTTTGTGATGCAACATCAAACCAAGATAGAAACCACATAAAAAAGAGATCATAAGAGCCAAGGTGGCGCAGTGGTTAGAGTGCAGTACTGCAGGCCACTTCAGCTGACTGTTATCTGCAGTTCAGTGGTTCAAATCTCACCGGCTCAAGGTTGACTCAGCCTTCCATCCTTCCAAGGTGGGTGAAATGAGGACCCAGACTGTGGGGGCGATATGCTGACTCTGTAAACTGCTTAGAGAGGGCTGAAAGCCCTATGAAGCGGTATATAAGTCTAACTGCTATTGCTATTGCTATTGCTAATCTCACCGGCTCAAGGTTGACTCAGCCTTCCATCCTTCCGAGGTGGGTGAAATGAGGACCCAGACTGTGGGGGCGATATGCTGACTCTGTAAACTGCTTAGAGAGGGCTGAAAGCCCTATGAAGCGGAATATAAGTCTAACTGCTATTGCTATTGCTATCATTCCAAGAAGGGAAAGAGAACAAAGGCCACCTCTGAGTGCAGGGACTGAGTGGCTTTGGCTATTACTGGGAGCAAGAAACAATTCTTATATCAGGTGAGCTAGAGAGATTCAGTCAGATAGCCCAAAAAACTGCAGATGGGTCACATTCTAGCCAAATCCCATTTTATTGAACTCAAATTTGCTCTGGGGTCATGATTCACCACTTGGAAAACCTTGAATGGTTTAGAAGAAATCACAAAGAAGATTTCCTCTGAGTAATCGCTATAAAATCGCATCTGAGACTTTAAAAGCTATATCTGAATCTTCTTCTCTGGGTAGATCAGCCTGTTAATGGGAAACTTCTTTTTTTCTTCGCCAAGATCATTTCCTTGCTAACTGAAAACAGAAACTATTAGAGGGCATGGGGTAAAAGTATGATAAGGGGAATTTATTTAACTCACTGCTCCAGGGAAACCAGCCACACACCTATTACTTCCTCCTCTCCTACACAGCCTGAAGCATCCAGGAGAGGATGAACCAGGTCAGCCAGCGCTGAGAAAAAGTAAGGGAATAACAGACAGGTTGAAAATATCATTCAAGAAGCCTCAGGACTTCTGTGACCGTTGGATTGGTAAAAACATAGAGGATTGCATGACTAGCAATTAGGGGAAGTGGAGGGGAAGAGAAATTAATTTATATTTATCTAATTGCTCTTGCCAAACTCTGTGAAAAAAACGCAACAATATATTAATATTCTTTTCAATTTTGTACAAATGATTGTGTGCATGTATGTGTATGTGTGTGTGTGTGTGTGTGTAGAATCAGTCAAAAGAGTAAAACGCAATATAATACAGGAAATTTCTCGCCTGGACTACTGTAACGCTCTCTACGTGGGGCTGCCCTTGAAGAGCACCCAGAAGCTTCAACTGGTCCAGAATGTGGCTGTGTGGGTTATCATGGGGGCACCTAGGTGCTCCCATGTTGCACCCGTTTAGGCGGCCTGCACTGGTTGCCGGTTGTCTTCCGGGAGCGATTCAAGGCACTAATTATGACCTTTAAAGCGCTCCATGGCTTAGGCCCAGGGTACCTGCGAGACCACCTACTGCCACTGGTAGCCTCCCACCGTCCAGTACGATCCCACAGAGTTGGCCTCCTCAGGGTACCGTCGGCCAGACAGTGTTAGTGACCCCCAGGGGGAGAGCCTTCTCTGTGGGAGCCCCTTCCCTCTGGAATGAGCTGTTAGTTTTAATTTGAATTCTTTTTTTAAAAAAATATGTCACTGTCAATTTTAATTGGGTTTGGGGATATCCTATTTAATTTCTTTTTAACTTTTGTATTATGTGTTTCTTTTAATGTTGTACGCCGCCCTGAGTCCTTGGGAGAAGGGCGGCATATAAATCTAATAAACCTAACCTAACCTAAACCTAAATTCAGGAAAATGCTTGCAAAAATGCATATTGGGGGAAAAGGCCTCTCAAAATATGCATATTCAGATAAATGTGCATAAAAATGTCCATGATTTTATATAGAACAAAAGGGAGCGAATTCAGAATCATTTCTTTTAAAAAAGGAAAAGGTGACAGATCTGCCCATTCTTACTGATGAATGCCATTAAATGAAAAGATAAAACGTATAATGAGATGGAAAAGATATACTTGGGCAATAACATAGCTAAGACTCCCCCAGGACTGCCAAGAACCCTCAACATTAATTTTGTTTTGTTTCCTTGCAAAGTAATTATAAATTGCGGTTGCATTTCTGGATTCAGGCATTCCTCAAATATTAAATTCAAAACTGTTTCTATACAGTTAATAACTGATGGCTTAACACCAGTTATTTTTGTTTGCAAATTAATAACTACTTCAGACAGCCATATCCACTTCTCATGATTTGTTCTATGGTAAATCTATAGTCCTTTCAGGAGATGTGATAAGGAGATTACATCCGGCCAGAGTCCTTGGGAGTTGAACTGCTGGTGCGGGAGGGTCAGTGCTGTCTTTGGTTGGCTGTGTGGTTGATTTGGATTCTGAGGGGTTCGTAGGCTGCTTGTAGATCAATGCGTCTGCCCTCATCACAAGACCCACCACAAGACTCACTGATGACTCACAGCTGACCCATCACAGGACCCTCATTTGACACACCCACATCTGAAGCCCTTAAAAACAGAAGAACAATGACACTGGCATCCTCTAAACTCTGCTGAATATGTTACCTAGCCTGGTGATGAAATGTTTGGAAACCAACCTGAAAGCTTGGAGAATGAACTCTCACTGTCATCGTATATCTGAGCTACAGATATTTGCCACTATTACAAGTGTGTGTGTGTGTGTGTGTGTGTGTGTGTGTGTGTGTGTGTATGTGTAAAGGCTGGGAATCTCAGCTGGAATAGGCTGAGCTCCTATTACTTGCCCCATCTCCTGCCAACCTATAAGTTCAAAAGCATGCAAATGCAAGTAAATAAATAGGTACCACTTTAGTGGAAAGGTAACAGCATTCTGTGCACCCCAGATATTAGTCATGCTGTCCACCCTGACCACAGAAGTGTCTTTGGATATCACTGGCTCCATTGGCTAAGTAGTAGAGATGAGCAATGCACCCTAGAGTTGGACATGACTAGACAGATGAAAGTTTTCTGATATGGAAAAGGGATTACTGTATTTGATTCAAATTTAAGGATGCTACACACACTAGAACGTTACTGATTATACTTACACGTTTTGAATGAACCATAATGGATTTTCTTCTATCTATCTATCTATCTATCTATCTATCTATCTATCTATCTATCTATCTATCTATCATCTACCTACCTACCTACCTACCTACCTACCTATCTATCTATCTACACACACGCACACACATACACATACACAGAGAGAGGGGGGAATCCATTATAGTTCATTCAAAGCATGTGTAAGTATAATCAGTAACGTTCTAGTCTGTTTGCAGCATCCTTAAATTTGAACCAAATACAGTAATCCTTTTTCCATATCAGAAAACAAGTAACTAAAGTTTACAGTGACCTTATTAACAAGGATAGATATCATTTTTCAGAACCAAAATCTCTGTGTATTAACTAATGTTAAACCCAAATAATAGTAATATCACATAGATCTGGGCAAAATTTCAGCGCAAGTCTGAGTTATATGGAAACCGATTCCTTTTAATCCAGTTCAGCCATTGAAATTTTCCCTAAAGATAGATCTGAAGCAAAGATTACAATATCCCTTTACAAAACCTATGACAACTATGAGATAAGTCAAGAGTATCATTTATGTAGCAGACAGCTTTAGTAAGAGCTGGAAAGGAAGAATTCTGCCTAATAATTACGGTATGTTCATAATAAACTATGAATGTCTTTTCAGGCTAAAAAATCGAAGAGTTTTCAGTGTCTATTTTAAATAAATATAATTCTTTAGGGAATTCTATTCATTTTGTAATGATGTGTTCATCTCCATGCACAGGTGAATTGCCCCTTTGAATTTCTTGTTGCATTGAAAAACCCTTCAGCCACTTGGGAGAAATAAAAAACTGTCTGTGTTTGTGCACGCACATGTGTACACACACACACACACACACACACACACACGGTATTTGTATATTTTAAATGTGTGTCACTTAATTCCATTCAGAATAGATCTAAGCAAAACCAAACATCTGTTACACACGTAATTAGGGTCTTTGGCCATCTATCAGAAATCACAGAGCATCTCCATGGGTTTTACTATGTCTAGATGATTATAGTGACTTTGAGCCTAGAGAACTCTGAAAACACCTGCAGTTTTTGGCATGTCGTCTGCTTGGAAAGCATTTGATTATCACAAATTCTGGCACAGCTATATTAACAAGTAGTAATAGATTACAGCTTTGGAAAATATCCTGGTTTGTTTTGTGTGTTTTTTTTCAAATTTGAGGTTGTTCTCTTTTATTTTTTCACTCCTGGCTATTTTCCCTGAGAATGAGAAATAATTATGCAAGACAGAGGGAGAGAGAGAGAGAGTGAATGCAAGTTCATTTTACCATTCTGTTGCATACATGACTTTACCCTGCATGGGGATCTACTGCTTCTTTTACTGGTACAACATAATGCAATTTTAGTTGTTGTAGATAGATTGATGTTTGTATAAAACATATGCAGTAAATAATTGGGGTCAATCACAATATAAATAAATCAGACTATTTTCCTTATTTAGCAAAGAGATGGACATGTCTGCCCCTTGCCATTTATACCACTCAACCCCCCCACAAAACACTTTGAAGCCCCATATATTTATTTTATTTTTGCCAAAATTCTGAGAATGGGAGCCAGTTTTGGTGTAATGGTGAAAGTGTAAGCCTCGACTCTAGGAAACAGAAAGTTCTAGGCTGGCTTTAGGCATGAAAACCATTTGGAGGAATCAATTCCTTCCCTTTCAACCCAACCCATCCCGTGGGGGTTTTGTTGTGGGGAAAATAGAAGTTAGCAGCATTTGGTATGTTCTATGCCTTGATGTGCATATAAAAATAACAGGGTAAATGTAGTGGTTAGATCACAATCCTTTAATGCAGGAAACCAGGATTCAAATCCTAGCTGGTACCTAGTTTACCAGTAAAGGTTCTTGGGCAAAGACTCCCTAATGCTTCATCTTGCTTTGTCAGATGTGAGAGTGACACAAAGAAAGAAAACTATGCTGACTCAAACATTGCCCAGATTAACAAGATCCATGTCAGCTGCTGGGCAAGCTGACAATAAATGGGGTATTGGTACAAATGATACATGGACAAGAGAAATTGGAATTGATGGAACGCTACTAACACAGTAGACATAATTAATTTAATTTAATTTATTAGACTTATAGGCCGCCCAATCCCGGAGGACTCCGGGCGGCTTACACAGAACAAGAAAAGAAACAAACAAAATAAAAATAAAAAAATAAAAAATTATCCAACACGCATACATTCTGATTGGGGCTGGACCCTACTTAATAAGGTCAACAGCCCCAGGCCTGCAGGAACAGCCAGGTCTTGACAGCTTTTCTGAAGGCCATGAGAGTGGGTAAGGTCCGGACCTCTGGGGGTAGCTGATTCCACAGGGTCGGAGGAGCCACAGTGAAGGCTCTCCTCCGGGGCCCCACCAGCCGACACTGTCCGGCTGACGGCGTCCTAAGGATGCCCACCCAATGAGAGAGGATATATGAACCATATGGGGCAACTACGGATGGATGGAAGACCTGCATCCACACTAATTGAGAAGCTGCAGCATAATGAAGAGGAAGCTGCTCTCACAACGTGAGATAACTACGCAGGGCTCAAAAGAACTCAGAAGAATAACTGGATGTGTAGCCAACTCTTGAAGCTGGAATGTCATGGCCACACCCTCCGTTAGGGAGCACAGCAGCTGATAGGAGGCATGAAATCATGAATACACTGGCTACAACAACCTTCAAGACCAATTATCAGGGCTCAGTGGGAAAGTACCATCAGAGAGAATGCTAGAAGATGCCACTAGAGCACTCACAACAAAACCCTACCACCATCAAAACTCAGACCAACAAACTGGTATATGTTACAGCTGCTGTAAACCTGGAGATCAAGATAGTTCATAGAGAAGTTAAATGGGACTATAGAAGGGTGTGGAGATTAAGGGTAACATTCAGCCACTACACGGTCCCGATTCCACCAGAAGCCCTAGAGACTGCTAGGAACAGCTACACTATGTACCACATAGTGCTCCCTCAAACTAGAGCCAGTAAGTGTGTGCGTAAAAGTTGTCCAACCAGTGCCTGTCCCATCAGGAGTTACTGTATGTCATGAAATAAGAAAAATCTCATAAAACAAGGAGAGTAACTAAATTGTTAGCGCTCCATCCTATCTGTGCTAGCACGAGGAATTAGATGAAGACATGACAAAAGACTGTTTAGGCCTCCATAGATTAGGCCTCCTCCGAGTTCCATCTGCCAGTCAGTGCCGACTGGCAACTACACGGAGGAGAGCCTTTTCAGTAGTAGCTCCGACCCTTTGGAACGATCTCCCCGTGGAGATTCGTACCCTCACCACCGTCCAGACCTTCCACACAGCCCTCAAGTCCTGGCTATCCCGTCAGGCCTGGGGATAAAGATCGTAATCTGTCCCCACCCGAATGATGAATGAATGTTGTGTTCTATTTTTACTCATGTATTGTTTCATGTTTACTGTTTTGTACCCCCCCTCCCTATATTTTGTAAGCCGCCCTGAGTCCCCTCAGGGAAAAGGGCGGCCTATAAATAATAATAAAACTTAAAACTTAAACTTAAACTTAAACTGTTTATTAAGAGAGAAAAAAGGGGGGAAGGAAATGTTTAAGCCGTCTTGCTATCTGCTGAATCTTGAGGACTCCACAGTTATAAAAATAGCATATTAGAAATTATGCAGTCAGAGAGGGAAATTCTAAACAATATAGAAAGGCTCTGGGAATATTGAACATCTGGGAATAATAGTCAATAGAAAATATCAGGTCTAGAATTAGTTTCAAATGGCTTAAAGCCTTTGTGTATAGAAGTCCTTTTTATCCAATGTGCCTTGGGAACCAGGGACATTGGCACATCCTTTCTGACAGCAAGGATTGTTTAGGATTCAGTGCACAACTGAGTGTAATTTTTCCCCCACATTTTAATCGGAAAAGTACTGTAGATAATTTAGTTTTCATTTCCCAGACAGTCCTCACTGTCAATCTTGTGAGGTAGACAAGACAGTAGACATACTTGAGAGACCGCCTGCTGCCAATTACCTCCACTAGACCGATCAGATCCCACAGATTAGGCCTCCTCCGAATTTCATCCACCGGCCAGTGTTGACTGGCGACTACCCGGAGGAGAGCCTTCTCTGTGGCTGCTCCGACCCTCTGGAACGAACTCCCTGTGGAGATTCGAACCCTCACCACCCTCCAGGCCTTCCGCATAGCCCTTAAAATCTGGCTGTTCCGACAGGCCTGGGGCTAAAGAGCCGTTGCCCCCGTCTCGAATGGTATGACTGTTGTGTTTTAATTATGCATTGTTTTTTATGTCGTTTTAAATTCTTGTTTGTATCCCCCTTCCCTGGTTGAGTTGTGAGCCGCCCTGAGTCCCCTTCGGGGGAAAAGGGTGGCATATAAATAAAATCAACATTCAACATTCATTCATTCAACATAGTCTTATAAACTATTTCTACCACCATGCCACTCATAATACCTAGCCCAAAAATAGCAATAGCATTTAGATTTATATACCATTTCATAGTGCTTTCTAAGCGGTTTACAGAGTCAGCATATTGGCCCCAACAATCTGGGTCTTCATTTTACCGACCTCAGAAGGATGGAAGGCTGAGTCAACTCTAAGGCAGTGAGAATTGAACTGCTGGCAGTCACCAGTCAGCAAAAGTAGCTTGCAATACTGCATTCTAACCACTGCACCACCACGGCTCTTATCTGTTTTACTATCTATTAAACATAGTTTCTTGTATTGATCATCAACAACATCAAAACAGTTAACACAATATGTATTTACATCAAAAGTATGCAACTTTCCAGAGTTGCTGAAAACAATATTGGGGAGTAATTGGCATGAAGCACCCCAAAGGGAGTGAACGTTGGCTATTCTAACTTCAACATTTTTTTGTGTACATAACAGTAGCAAAATAGAGATAGAAAATAAGACCCCAGATGAAAATAAGACGCCTCTATTCTGTATCACTAAGAAAACAATTGGGGGCAGCGGGAGGATGTATGCAACAGTCCCCTTCTCATCAACATATTGCACTAAGGCAGTGTTTCTCAACCTTGGCAACTTGAAGATGTCCGGACTTCAACTCCCAGAATTCCCCAGCCAGCATTCGCTGGCTGGGGAATTCTGGGAGTTGAAGTCCGGACATCTTCAAGTTGCCAAGGTTGAGAAACACTGCACTAAGGTGTGCAATGTAAAGGACTCCACCATCATGTATCATTTCATGTTTTGGTCCCCATGCTTCTCTCTGCCTTAGAAAAGGGGGGGGGGGGCGCTAGGGCTGGCTGACAATGTGTCATGTACAATCTGACAGACATTACATTAGTGTTTTTTTTCTTGCATGTCCTAAATGTTCAACATCTATGTGTTTCATAATGAACCTGGACTGCTTTGTGTCTGTGGCTTTAATACAAACCTTGTCCTCAAATAATATGATTTGAGTTGGTTCTTTTATTCTGAAGTCTAATAGTAATTTATGCAGCTACACAAGTTTCCTGCATGATTGTTCTGAGTGCAGAATTCAGCCTCTGTAAATGACAAGGCTTATTATGCGTTAGAAACTTTATTGGATCTATTATATTTTTATTTTTTTGATTGAATAAATGCACTCCATTTTAGCCTTTCTTTATATTTCAGTGCAGGAAAGACAATGACTAATATCTCCATGATGTTTTATTTCCACTTTTTTATTTAAATTGCTCCCTCTCTCCAAGCCATTTCTCGCCTGCACATGCAATTAGTACATCTGTGTAGGTGATGTACATATATGCCTTCCATTTAAAGTTCATATATAGGCATGGATCGATATTTTCCCGTTCAAAGTCCATGTTTTGCAACATTTGATTTTGCTTTGCAGATCATGCTTTGATTGCTTGCTTTCATTGATGTATGCATTTTTGCTCTTTTTCTTTTCCTTGGCTCTTCAAAAACCTGGTGGTTGGAATATATAAATCTCTTTTTTCTCACTATTGAGAAGGGCTCTCTGAATATCTGAGAGTTCCACGTGTAATTTTTCAAATACTGCAATGCTTAGTAGACTTCTGGCACTCCCATGTTTAACTATTGGTACAAAAACCTCATCATAATTCTTGCCTTTTTTAAAAAAAAAATAGCATTTTGCTCTGAAGCAGGCTTTATGGCATTGCACATTTCCATACGCCTCGTGCTTGTCTTGGGAAACCCAATGACACCCTGTGTCTTTCCTCTCTTTGGCAGTTCTGTTAGAATCCAAATTGTTGCTTTTGGGCAAAGGCTCCATTTCTCCCAATGCAGCTTTCCTCCATTTCTCTGCCTTAGCTGCAAGCGGTTCCGAACATCTTTTCATAAATTGAAACAAGGCATTTCCTACTCTGAATCCGATTCTGATTCAAATTCTCCAGATGGATTTTCTGTACCCCCTTCTGATTTTCATTATTATGCTTCATTGCAGAGTCAGCCGATGTTTAGACAGGATTTGGCATTTTTATCCATCTATAGAGTCCATCTTAAGGATCTGGGGTAGATAGATGGTGGTGTTACACAGAATGTAAGCTGTTTCTAGTAAAGCTGCCTTTTGCAATTGACTGATAATTTTTTTCAATGTCGTTGGTGTTCCAATGATGCTCCCATTGTTTATTATTGTTGTTGTTTTGTTATTATTTGATGACTTTGTAAATTTAATGGATAGATCAAGGTGCTACTACTAAAATCAAGCTGGTTTGTACTGCATATCTGCGTAATCTGGAATTATCTTTTCTTCTTCCTTAAAACGAGCCACACCGCATGTGCTTCCCCAGTTTTTAAGTCCAAAGCCCTGTGGCCTTTTCTTCCTATTGTCAGTCCAGCATTATAATACAAGTTATACCTAGTTATACCTAACTGCAATTTAATTTAATCCGTTTTTCTTTAGGGATATATGCATAAGCTTTTCATCCGAACACCTTTAGGTGTGATATAATTGGGTTTGCTGCCATTCCATAACTCAGACAGGGTTTTATATGCATCTTTGGTGGCTAAATGGTTTCTCAGATAAGTAGCTGTATTAAATGCTTCTCTGCAGAAATACTCTAGTAAGCTTGAGTCAAGCAAAAAACATTTAATCATGCTTAGCAGGCTTTAATTCTTTCTTTCTGCAACTCTGCTTTGCTCAGGGGTATAATTTAATGTTTTCCACGTGTTATACCTTTAATTTTAAATATTTTCAAATTCTTCACTGCACCATTCTTCATTAGCAGGCCTTAATTTCATAATTTTTCTGTTGTTGTTTTTTTTACACAAAAAAAAACAATTATTTGAATTTCTGAGGTACTTAACTCTTATTCCTAACATGTAGGTGCAAGTTTATGTTGAGTGACAGTCCATGAAGGTTACAAAGGAGTTTTCGCTGCTCTTCATTTTGCCCTGGGGCCAAAGATGTCTGAAAAAATAAATTCCAATGGCTTGTTTGGAAGTCAAGCATTTCCCTTTTTCTTTTGCATTTAAACAATAATCACATTTGATTCTTTTTGTTTCGTGCAAGGAGAAACATTCAGTCCAATTGTTCATCCTTTGCTTTCTTAATGGCAGGCTCATCTCTGTGACCAAATCTTCTATGCCATTTTGCAAGGTTATTATTATGCACACATCCTGCTACTCTACTGGTTCTATCGGGATGCATAAAAGTCCTGGTGGCGAAGTTGCTGAAAAGTGACTATTCATTGGCACTGCTGCAGCCACAATGAGTCAACCAGTGGCATTATTTCAGGTGATGCAGTGCTCCTTGGAGGAAGTAATTCTGGGTTTCACCTAGAGGATTGCTATGAAGAATATGCTGTGTACCTAGTGCATAAAGTCACTTGCATTTACTCACCAATTTTAGGACAGTGCTAGTAGAGGCTACAGGGGTGAATATTATGGGGGGGGGGGTTCACCACATGATCCCCAAGGAAGTTGACAGGCCTCTTTTGGCTGCTACTTTGGTCTTTGGGAATAATGTTTCTCCAGATGTGTTTTGAGAATCGCCTGTTGCTTCCTACTGTAGCATAATCTTTTCCATTTTCCCCTTTTTTTCTGCTGTTTTCCTTATGTTTTGTGTGACGCGTTCTTCATTTTGATGTATTATGCAAAGCTTCATTGAATGTTATTTGTCATCAGCTTATCTGCATTTCAAAGAAGACATGTTCATTATGTGAAGACCTACTTCAGTTGCCTTTAATATCCCATCAAACAAATAATGAACTCACAAAACTGGGGGAGGGATGAGCATTATGAGAAAACAAAGCAGTCAGTTTGTTCGAAAGTGTTATGTAAAAATTAACCTGCAATTTTACTTTAGCCTTTACATATTTATAAGCAAGTCTTTCCTTGCAGTCAGTCAAAGTAACATTTATTGCCAGAAGGCTACAGCAGATGAAAAACATTATGTTGGATTAGGAACCATATACAATTTTGAAAACAGACTAGGGCAATTTTTGTGAAGAACAATTTGAATGATAGATAAAATGGATGAATAATTTAAGGGATTGTTTTAAGTTTTTTCTGGCTCATAACAGGGAGATAATGGCAGAGATGAGTCTTTGTTTTATATCTTGAGGGCTCTGGAGAAGCACTATAATCTCGGAAAATGGTGGATTACAGTCACCTTGTGACTTTTAGTAACGGAAGAGAAAAATCTAGATTATAACTCAAGGAAAAGAAATAGAAAGTAATAATAATGCGTACCAAAACATATTACAGCCCTGCAGTTGTTGAAGAAATCCTTGCTCAAATATCAAATTGTTTCAAGGTAAAAAACATTTGGAATAGTTATGAAGTTTCAAATGCCAAAAGTTGCAATATGTATATGACAAGTTGAAAAACAAGTGATACAGAGAAAAGTCCTTGGGGAAAAATACAGAACATATTACAGTGGACAACATGACTAGAGAAACACACAAACAGACAATAGCAAAAGTGACAGATCACTCTTGGCAGGAAACCAGAAATCTTCCAATTATTTGTCAGATGACTGTATGGTGACATATTCAGTCTTCTAGGTCAGTGGTCTCCAATCTTGGCAACTTTAAGACCTGTGGACTTTAACTCCCAGAGTTCCTCAGCCAGCAAAGCTGGCTGAGGAACTCTGAGAGTTGAAGTCCACAAGTCTTAAAGTTGCCAAGGTTGGAGACCACTGAATTAGTTAACAGCCATTAGTCAGTCACTTGATGCTGTCCAAGTGGTCAGGGAAAGACAAAGGTGGAATAGACCAATTATAGCAGCCATTGGTTCACCTATTTTTTTAGAAGGTTTCTCACTGCTCCAAAGTGAATAGAACTAGGCCCACCTGCTTTATATCTTTTTAAATAAAAACAAATGAAGGTGCTTTAGGAGTACTCTCTCACATCCAGTATAAACCAAGAAAGGAAGCCTCATAGAAGTTCCTAATTTTATCTTTTTGAACCATATCCTGCATACAAAATACACCAACACCTAATGCAGCATACATAATAGAGAGAGTATTTCAACACACAAATATCACCATTTGTTTTTGTCAAGGCTTTGTAGGGCCTTTGGAAATTAATCTGAATTATTTGCTTGAGGGTAGCAAGATAAATTGCTTTTATGTCAGTAATTCTGATGAGGAATTATTGTAACATATAACTTGCTCAAGGACATCAGTGAGTTGGATTTGTTCATTTGTTTTCATTTAAAAAAATATCTACCTTGATTCACTTTATACAATAACTCAACGTCACTTTAATTACTTTTAAAGCAATAAAATAGTCCAAATGTATAAAACATGCACACCCACTTCTCTGCCATCATGCCCATAGTTTTAGATCATCAGTTTAGTCCCTCTCTCTCTATGCTTCTTAAGGTGACAATCAGACAGAGAGCCTTTTTGGTAATGGCACCGTTTCTTGAAAATCACCACCATAGAAGCTTGTTCTCCATTCATACTGATGGATTTTAAGTATCAGACAAAATTATTTTCATTCACCAGGGCATTTAAATTTTAGACATTTTAAAATCTTCCCAATCGTTCTGTTTCATCTACCCATTTTGTATCATTGTGATATAAATGTGAAAATAGTTCTACAATTAAAGGCAGAACTTTCAAGATGAATTTAAAACATCCCGAAAGAAAGAAAGAAAGAAAGAAAGAAGGAAGGAAGGAAGGAAGGAAGGAAAGAAAGAAGGAAGGAAGGAAAGAAAGAAAGAAAGAAAGAAAGAAGGAAGGAAGGAAGGAAGGAAGGAAAGAAAGAAGGAAGGAAAGAAAGAAGGAAGGAAGGAAAAAGAGAAAGAAAGAAAGAAGAAATAAAGAAAGAGAAAATGAAGCTGTGATATTAATTAATCCGCATGACATTCCATTTGATTATAACTACTGTTAAGAAGACTCAGATCTTTTAAACTAAAATCTATTGTTTAATTCTGCCACATTGATTGCATGGCTATGTATAAATCAACTGGCCAGAAAGGACCAAATTTAAAAGTAACAATGTAGTGAGAATATTATTCTTATAAAACTAAATGTTGAATAGCTTTTCTATATTGTCTGCTTTGAGATGATGATTTCATACTACGTCTGATTACTCTGAAAAAAACCACCCCAGAAAGCTGAAGTTTAGTAAAATGCTGAGTCTCCGATTTAACATACAATAGGTGTGACACAATAATTAATAGGTACACAGTGATATGGATTCTGGATGAAGAAAGGGATACAAGGATGGAATGTTTATTTTGATGGCATTTCTTTTGAAACTTTGAAAGGTTTATTAAGAACTGTATAATGGTCTCATGACTGTAACTTATTGTTTGTCAGCACCAGTCCCCTCCTTCCCCAAGAGCAACATGAATAACATAAACATAATTATTGACTCTCGGAATAATTGCATTTTTACATAGTGTATTAAAGTTGAATCACAATCATGCTTCAAAATGCATCATTTATTTATCCAGGGGCTAACCATGAATACCACCTAATCATCATTCTAGAGTGATGAAGCCTGATTAATCTAAAATAATCTTATTTAACAATGCACCCTGCTGCTTTAATAGTTGTATCCATAGACAAAAGGGGCAGATTTTCATTGCTTTGTTTAAACTATACCACACTGATATTGAATAACCTTTTAATTAACTTAAAAGACAATGCCAGTCTTGACAGTAAAGGTTGCTCACATTCACTTTTGATCCTATTATTTTACACTGATGAATCAAGGACGTGGAAGAAAATTGGACAATTTCCTCATCTTTCAGCAGTAACATCTAAATATAATTTCCCATATCTAATTTGTTTCATGTGTCGTCCCCCCATCCACATGGCCCCCAACCCTTCTGTCCTTCAGGAAGGCTAGAAAGAGTTGGCTTTTCCATAAGGTCCTAATTTGATTTTGTGAACCTACAATATATTACAACAGTTGTTATTTTTTTTTATTTCCTGGGAGTCATCCTGCCCCCCCCCCATTTTATTGTTCTTCTACTGTTAGATGGTGGTTTTAAGTTGTCCTATATTCTGCCTTGACTTGTTTGATGATAAGGTGATGATAGGATTACAAGTCCAATACATTAGTAAGGAGTTGTGGCTCCATGTTCAAAGGAAAGTCAAGGGTATGTGGGAATGACCTAGGGAGAAAGGCAGGAGAGCCACAGCTTGGGACATCTTATCCCATTGAGATAATCCAGACAGAAAGAACAACCTTTTTGTAAGTACCCTATAAAGGCAGAGTCACAGGTCATTGGCAAAATAAATGGAGGCTTTCCTGGGAAATTTTCACCCCTGGAAAGACTTAACCTAATGACAAAAGAGGGCGTTGGCTAGTTAGTTGTCTAGTTGATCATGGTTGGTTATGTGATTATGGTCTCCCAAAGGTAGCTCTTGGTATTGCTAATTAAAAATAATAATATAGCAGATATCATCAGTAAGTGAGACCAACATTTGACTTTCATTAACCCAATATCCAAGCATTAAACTAATGCAGAGTTGAATATTGGGTTAATGAAATTAGATACTGACAGAACTTTAAATGACTTGCGATCAGTTACCAAGATATTTGATTGTCAGTTGTTTAATAAAATGGATCTGTTGCCTGTTCTAAATAACCGATAGGTAAGAAAGCAAAGGATTTGCAAGGACAATGAACTGCTTCCATTTTCCTTTCCAAATGAAATATTAGGATTCAAATCTTTCAGACTTTGAGTCTATTATGTGTTTTACAGCAGTTTCCAATTTATGTTTTTGGGAACTGTAATTAAAAAAAAAATCCTGAAGCTACTTTCCCCTGCAGTACATACCACCAGCCCTGAACCAATGAGCATAACACATAATGGGAAGTTCACATGATTGTTGCAAAAAAATACTTTAACCCTCCAATTGTATTCTAGAAATAACTTTCCAGAGACAACCAACCTTTTTTTTTTAAAGAAAAGTGTTTATTATTGTAGGTCAGATGATCTGAAGCAGATGTTGAACAGAAGCAGAAAAGTGATGTAGCGAGTAAACCGCATTGGCAGGAATAGAATTATCACCATTTTGATAGAAGGGCAAATGGCTACGTCACAAGACGACCGAGGGTAAAAGGTTACACAAAGCAGAAAAACGATGCTAGACTGATCACTATATTTCCTTATCAAAGGATTAATAGGCAATCAGGCTTACCTTAACCCATGTATGCTTTATTTACTCATAAAAAATTGATGATATTGCTTGCCTGTCTTGCCACAATAGCACATTTCCCGATGTGTGTTTTCTCAGTTAATAATTGTCTGTCAAGCATCGGATTGGAGACAAGGCCAGTGAAAGCAAGTCATGATTAATTGCTAGTTGTAGGGAAGTAATGCTGGGGTGATAGTGAGGATGGGGGTGGGAGGGAGCATAAAGCATGTCGTTGTTTGTGCTCCCCTTTCTCTGGAAAGCTGATTACCCTGCAGTTACTTTATAATGTCAAGGTTTCTTGTTCACTTCATCCCCTTGATAGAGTAAGTAGCACTCAGTAACTCAGTTCTCTGAATTAATATGTTCAATGTGAGCAGCTGTGGGGCAAGGCACTTAACATTTTGCACACAGTGGCTTGGCTACATATACCGTAGTTTTCCGGATAAAACAATCTCATGGATTTAATATTTCTTTTTCCAAAAAGCTTGATTTTTCATTTTTGAAGAGTCAACATGTGGAACACTATGAATATTTAAGAAGGATGCCATGTCACCAATGGCATCCTTCTTAATTCTTGATTCTACTCCTTGGTTTAAAATACAGCATGATTATTTCTTGATTATATTTTTATTTAGCTCAATAAATATTTGCTGAAATGTAAATTGCATGTCCACTGAATAGATGGCAGGGTTTCATATTCTTTTTGTTTAACTATAGTTCTACCAGAGTTGATTACTTTTTAGAAAGAAAAACTGGGAGAGATTATGTTGAAAATTGCTGATTGACTAATGTAGGCAACTGAGTGACTGCTTCCTGCTGAGTAAGCAGAGTCTGTATGAAGAATATAAAGTAGCTAAATTCCAGGGAATGAACGAACAGGGAAAAGATTAGAGGAATGCTGCATATACCTACAGTGGATATATCTTAGAAAGGGGTTTGAAAAAGTCAGAGCAGCAGCTGTGAATATGCAACTGAAACTCTTCCCCCTTTTTACAAGTGTAATGCATGTTAAAAAGGGACAAGATTTCAATCACATAGTTGAGTCTGCCATTTTCGGGGTTTTTTTTTAACATCCGTCACAGATACTTTATATGAATGCTTACAAGAATACTGTGATATTAATATTCCAAAAATCCTTCAGAGGATTCGCTTTATAAGTCCATGGTCTGAGTTGTTCAGCTGAGAGACTGTTAGTTCCTGTAATACATAAAAATTCATAGCAATTCAAAGCATGGTGGTGAGTTTTATGGGGTGAAAGTTGTGAAAGTTGAGAGAAATCCTAAAGATCTTCAGGTAAAGGTGTAAACATTATGGAACAAGATATAAATTGCCTTTAACATGCCTATTAAGGCCTAAATGAAAAATCAGGAAAGACATTGGTTCATAAGTTTAATAGCCTTTATTGTATCAATGATCTCAGTAGGGAAAGTAATAAAAAAGATTAATTGGTATTTTTAATCTAGGAAGACAAATATTTAATAAATGTAACTGAGACTTAATCTCAAATGACTCCATTATTTGGAACAGAGGCCTTGAGTGACATAACTTGACCAAAAGGAATAGAGGCAACATAAACAGAAGATAGTTGTATTTTGTAGTATTTGTCTGCCTAGAAATGAAAGTTGATTAATTTGGTATATACATATTTGTTGTTGTTTACCATTGCCTGCCCAACTAGGAAAAAGTATGAACGAAGCTTTCTAAAAGCAAATTGCAGAGCTCTCAAAGAGGAACAAAGTTGTAGTGGTAGAGGATTTTAATTACCCTCAACATCTGTTAGAAAACATATTCCACCAAAGATAGTCCTTCTAGGAAGTTCCTAACTTGTGTAGCTGACAATTTTATCCTTTGTCTGAAAGAGGAAGACACAAGAGAATAAGTCCAGAGAAAGTGGAAATCGAAGCTACATGGAATGAAAATAGTGGTGTAATGCTTGGAGTCCTCACCTGCAAGGGGAATTAAATCTGAATAAAATATGCTGGTATACATCTTGACTTTCAGAAAAGCAGATTTTAGTTTAATAGGATTCGATAGCAGGAAACGCTAATGGGAAAAGCAGCTTAAGGTAGATGGAAATTTCTACAAAAGAAGATACAGAAGTAATTCCAGAGATGGCAAAACAGAATATAGAAAAATAAGACTTTGCAAATACACAAAACCCTTATTGAAAACCTGAAGCTATACAGTATATGATGAACAGGGTATTGGACACTAAGGAAAAGAAATTACAGAAATCTGTTGTTTGATTATTAAGAAAGCTAAAATTTGAAATAACCTGCAATTAATGAAACTGGCTATCAGTAACCCAAGTCTTCTTCAGAGAAGTTCAAAAGAAAGGAAGTGAAACTATAGAAACTGCTCAGAAAAGATGGTGAAAGATAAGATAGCAAAAAAAAAATCCTACTCAATCACTATTTTATTTGAATCTTCAACATGACATTATTTCTTCTTCCAAGTAACTATGAAAACCGAACAATGCAGAAGAGCTGAAGGCCGCCATTGAAGCATCCTGGTCTTCCATAACACCTCAGCAGTGCCACAGGCTGATAGCTTCCATGCCAGGCCGCATTGAGGCAGTAATTGTTGCAAAAGGGGCCCAAAAAGTACTGAGTACATATGCATGCTTATACTTTTCAGAGGTCCGATAGTGTTCTATGTACAATCCTTGTTTTATTGATTGCATGTAATATTCTAATTTTCTGAGATGGTGGATTTGGGGTTTTCATGAGCCGTAAGCCATAATCATCACAATTATGACAAATCATGGCTTGAACTATCTGGCTTTGCATGTTATGAGTCTTATCTCATATATTAGATTCACCTTTTAAGTTGCATTACTGAAATAAATGAACTTTTGCACGATATTCTAATTTTTCGAGTTTCACCTGTATCTGAAATGTTATGTCTCATATCTGAGAAATCCTAGAAAAGTGCCAAATGATTGGAGGAAAATATGTTGTTTATTTTAAAAAAAAGAGGAAACAGAAGAATTAGGAAACTATCATTCAGACTATTTCTGATACCTGTGAAAATTCCAGAGCAGAACACACACAGTGTGATTGGTAAGTACCTTCAAAACAATGCAGTATATACTAGACACCAGCATGAGTTTATCTAGAACAAATCTTCTCTGAATAAGCTAAATTCGTATTTTTGTTCCAGTGACTTATACAGTAGATAATGAGAATCTGGCATCTGGCAAAGTCCCCCTTGATATCCTGATTATCAACATAATTAAATGGATACATACAAGGCCTAAAATAGTATTCAGAAAATATTCACCATTCTTATCAAATTTTGATTTTGAGTGAGGTATTGAGTGAGTTGCCAAAATATTATTCCTGGTCTCCAGACCCATTTGATATTGATAAATTATTAAATCTGCAGATAATACAAAATTGGATATGATAGTTAATACCATACAGACTAGAAGTAAAGTTCAAAATTATTTTGGTAAGTTAGAGAACCTTACTGAGGAAATAGAAATCAAATGCACAGATATAAGATGACAATATCTGGTTTGGTAAAAGTACTGGTGAAAAACATCTTGGAATAATAGCTGATTGCCAACTGACCACATGTAACTAGCATGATGTGGAAGCAAAAAAAAGGCAAATGCTATTTTAAGCTCCATCAACACAAAGTTTGTTAAGCGCAGGAAGCAATCATTCCATTTTATTGTGCAGGGATCATGCCCCACTTTGAATTTTGGGAACCATAATTTAAGATGGATTCAGACAAATCGGAACAGTTTCACAAAAGCACAATGAGTGTGATTAGGGGCTTAGGAATGATTAAGAAAGACTTTAAAAGATAATATTAAGGGAGGATTTAAAAAAAATCATTATTTAAATACTGAAAGTATGTCACCCAGACTTCCAATACTTGCATATTAAAAAGACAGCTCAATACATTAATTTTTTAAAAAATAAATTTCTTAAATTATTCATTAGCTTATATTTAAAAACAAAATTTTATGAGGTCCATTGCATTACTTGCAGTACACTGCTAATAGAGAAAATTATATATTAAACTGATGCATAGCTTCTTTCTAATATTAATTAAAATAGCAATAGTAATAGCAATAGCACTTAAGACTTATATACCGCTTCATAGGGCTTTCAGCCCTCTCTAAGCGGTTTACAGAATCAGCATATTGCCCCCAACAACAATCCGGGTCCTCATTTCACCCACCTCGGAAGGATGGAAGGCTGAGTCAACCTTGAGCCGGTGAGATTAGAACCGCTGAACTGCAGATAGCAATCAGCTGAAGTGGCCTGCAGTACTGCACTCTAACCACTGCGCCACCTTGGCTCTTAAAAGAATACTGGCTTGAATGCCTATTATATTTTATATGATGTGATGTGATGTATGATACGATACAATATAATACTATACTATACTAATTTTAACCAAGACAATTTGCGCCCTTCGGAAATGCATGCAAATTTTCTAGTGTTGTGCCAAAAACAGATTGCCATATACTGCCCTTGCCTAAACTACCATTAGTGAAATGTGTTTTGCTTGAGATTAACTACAAAATACATATCCCACTTCAATATATATGGGAATATATTGAAATATATTATCTTGGAAACATATGTAGAGACTGCTGAGCGAGTGAATTTTCTCCGACAGTGACACTATAGCTGGTTGTTGAAGCTATTGGCATATACTTACACCTTGGGAATTCATGACAGAATACTTCTTGTGGTGTTGTGGAAGATATACTGTGTCTGTGACAAATTCTGAAGTTTAGATGCCAGCTGGAACATTTCTTCTGGTCAGTTTGTAGCTTAGCTGGCATTAGTTTTAGTGGAAGGGCATCTGTTCAGAGGAGTACTGTGGATCTCTTTTACCATAAGGGCACTGGCGGGCAGTTTGATTTCCCATGGTGGTCTTTCAACAAAACACTTTATCTAATGCTTATTCTTATCCAAGCTATTAGTCGATAATAGCTCTCAATCATCCTAGCTCTCAAATATTTTATTTTTTTATTTGTCTTTTCTGATGAAAGCATGCTGAACACCAGGAAGGAGTAACTGTACATTTCTGAAAACTTAAAACCATTTCCCTATTACTCAGCATAACCTTGGAAGGATTATCTTGGCCAGCCCATAGATCACAAATTTATTTATTTGTTTGTTTGTTTGTTTGTTTACTTACCTACCTACCTACCTACCTACCTACCTACCTACCTACCTACCTACCTACCCACCCAATGGGCAATGCATAAGAATTTGTGCTAGTCTGGAGTAAATCCTTTGAAAGTGTGCTTCAGAATGCCTGAAATATTGGCTTTTTATCATTAAACCAAGTTCTTGGGGGGTCTTCTTATTGCTATTTTAGAAACTATTTCTGTTGTTACTATGTTGATGATGCTGCATGTGTGTTTGTGTGTGTGTGTGTGTGCGCGCGCGCGCATGTCCGTGTCGCTTTGAATCATTGTTATCTCCCAGTTGCCTGGACCTGGACCGATCCCTGTAGTTGCAAGATTTCAGAAGATGTTACCATTGCCTGCTATCTAGGGCTGATTCCTGTAGTTGCAAGATTACTTAATCACTATATCAAACTGACTCTCATAGTCTGCATTACTATTTTATTTTCTTCTTTGCTTTGATGAAGCAAAATATCTGTGTATGCATGCATATTAGCAATTCAAAAAGGGATGCTTAAATGCATGGTTCTACCTGTTTTGAAACTCCTTCTTCAAAGATTTGCATAACTCTCATTTGCATATGCATAAGGGGCTTTTAATACTTCAGAGATTGCCTTAATCAGGATCAGTGTATTGGGGCTGCAGAAACTAATATTCTTTTATCTGGACCCAAAGTTGTGCCTCGTATCTATCCCAACTATTAGTATATTAGTCTATGTGTTTTAGCTCTTTTTCAATTTAAATTGAAGACTGGAGTTTTAAAGAAGGCATGATTTGATTCAAGTTTGCACTTCAAGATTCAAGGGCAAACCAATATGATCTCAGCTGTTTTGAGATTCAGTTTGAAAAAAAATCATTCATAAGGAAGCATCAAAATACCTGTAGCTTTTTTTTTTCAGAATAATACATGGATGGACATCTTTAGGAGATGCATTAACCCTGCCAATTCAATCAGAAGATTTCATTGCCGTAATTATTGAACATTGCAATACTTTTAAGGCAAACATAACAAGAATAGGAAAAATTATTCCACAAAAGCCTACAGAAAAATTGTGGAAAAGCAATGCCCAAGGTGTCTACCTTGATTCAAAACTAAATGTATTCAAAAATTGCTTTTTTATGTTGCTTGTCGTGAGATTGAAGACTGCCACTGTCTTGCTCTTTTGGGTTAGGGTACATTTGCTGCTTCTGATCCATGGGTTTTGGCATCGCTGTTGGCAAGTTTGGCCTTTCTTGGGAAGGAATCTCTCCTGACTGTTTTCTATATGGTGCCCGACAAGGGCAGGGCACACTGGCAAACCTTGGCCTTTTCTCTGCACACTTGGTTGTGTCAGGAAACTTGTTGGCAATTCTCTGTGTTAATAATTAGCAAAGCAGTAGAAGGCAGCTGGCACAGATGATGCCAGAGAAATAAGCAAGCTGCAAAAAGGCTGGCACAAAGGGATTTTCATTTGCAGCCTTGCCACTACCACCTTCTTAAATATTTGGCTGCTACAAATAAGAGTCAGCTTGGCACACTTTGTTAAGTAAATTAAACCTGGCTAGTCACAGAGGAATGAAAAGCGAGTGCTTTTAAATGCCGACTCTTGAACATGGTCAGCCTTGAGACGATATTCACAGTGCTGACCTGAACTCCCAACTTTGTTGGCAGGGCCAGCATGGAAGAGTAATGTTATATTAGCATGGGGGGGGGGTTAAAGTTTGTGGCTGGCCACATTAAAGAAGTAAAAAAACTGACGAAGTGAATAAAGCTCCAAGCAATATTAACCAGGAAACCCCATAAGATGCCTGAAAGGCACGTAATTTAATAAAGTGAAACGTATAATTGACCATTATTCATGTTGATGCCGGAGAGTGTGTCATGCCATTCAATCTTTTCCTGCCACTATTCACATTGTAACATTGCATAATGACCGAAATGGCCCCCAAAAGCAGCAGAATGTAGGGAAGTACTTCTCAATACTTTTTCAGCCACCTGATTTGATTCATTGCATTGAAGCATGCTCTAAATCAAAGCATCCCTTTGAACATTTGTCTAACTCCACTGATGTATTATTTGTATCTCAATCTTCCTCCAAGGAACTCATAAATTGGAAGCATTCCATTCATGTTCATATTTCCTAATAACTAGGTTAGACTGAATGATGACGATGGGCTAAATGCCACAGAGTGAACTTCATGACTGAACAAAAGTTTGAACTTAGATCTCCTCGGTGCAAATGTATTCACTTTGTTTCCGACAACTTTCCCTAAATGAAAGATCGGTGCAGAAAGTCTCCCAATTCACATTTAAAAACAGAGCCAAAACAGATACAGTCAATTTTGAGAGAGTTGAGGGGCCTTGTTTATAAATGCTTATTGGAGCTAAGCACATTCTAAACAGATGTTTAAACAAGAATTAGGAAAATTATCCCGCAAAAAGCCTATAGAAAAATTGTGGAAGAACAATGCACAGTCCTATCTCAATTCAAAACCAAAAGTTTTCAAAAAATTGCTTACAAATAATATCTATGTGCAGGTTCGTGAATATATTAAGTCTTTCCTTGTTAATGAAGCTTTGATATGATCCTTTATTTATTGTTAGAAATAATTTTTAGAGCTGAGGTGGCGCAGCGGTTAAATGCAGCACTGCAGGCTACTTCAGCTGACTGAAGTTCGGCAGTTCGGCTGTTCAAATCTCACCGGCTCAAGGTTGACTCAGCCTTCTGTCCTTCCGAGGTGGGTAAAATGAGGACCCGGATTGCTGTTGGGGGCAATATGCTGACTCTGTAAACCGCTTAGAGAGGGCTGAAAACCCTATGAAGCGGTATACAAGTCTAACTGCTATTGCTATTGCTAATTTTTCTGACCTTATTACTTTTAACTTTGTAAACTGCGCAGAATCACCTTGTGGCAAGATGAACATGAAAAAAATATAATGCTACCAGCTGTTCTGTAAGCAAGAATATTTTTTTTAAATTAAAAAACATGTAAAATACAAACAAAATTTAGACGTACACCACATTTACACAATACAATACAAACAGGAGCTTCCTGTTCTTTCTAATAGCAATTATCAATCGATGTCGCTCACCTTATATTATTTCCCCTTCTATTGTATTTCATTTGGATTTCACCATTCTTAACCCTCTTATTTTACTCATAACTATTATTTTTGAGTAGAATAGAAGAAGAGAGTAGAAGAATAATTGTTAGAACAACATTTAGTTACAGAGTTACAGAGGACCCAGGTGATATTCAGCTGATTCGGACCAGTTCACCTGAACCAGTAACGCCGAACTGCAGGTGGCCATTCACCCATCCCAGCTTCAAAACGTCCTCTGTAGCTTCATTTTCAATGCCATGTGCATTTGTGCACGCCCCGCATGCGAGCAAAGCACATGCATGGAAGACCGCACACATGCACAGAAAGCACACATGCACGAAAGCGAGCGTGCGTGCACACTCACAGTTGCAAACTGGTGGTAAACCTAACTAATCCCACCACTGCCCAGATTGTTGGGGGCAATATGCTGACTCTGTAAACTGTTTAGAAAGGGCTGTAAAGCACTGTGAAGTGGTATATAAGTGCTATTTCTATTGCTATACTGCCCCACAGCACTTTATAGTACTCTCTGGGTGGTTTACTACCAATGTAGGGAATAAATCACCCAAAGAGTGCTATAAAGCACTATGGAGCAGAATGTAGAAGCCCCCCCAAAATCTGGCTCCTCATTTTACCAACCTTAGAAGAATGGAAGGCTGAGTCAACCTTGAGCCACCCAGGCAGTGGGCAGAGTTTGCCTGCAATACTGCATTATAACCACTGCACCGCCAGGGCACTATTCTGACTTTAGATCATAAACCCATGTGCATCTCCTTTTTAATTCTGGCTTGCTTCCCCAATACTGGTTTCCAGAAGTTATATTAGGCAGCTTTATTGAAAACTGCAGAGTAGACCTCGATAAATAAAAATCTACATCATTTTCTTGTCCACACTCCTGGTACATGGACAATCATCAAAGAAGTGGGCCAGGTTTCGTAAGCATCAATAATTTGATTCTCAGTTTCATCTAAAGGGCATGTCTAGTGCCATAGCTAAACATGTCATCTAAAATACTTTCATTTGTATGTATTGTCTGTCAGGTGTTTTACAAAGGTTTAATAATTTACTGGTGTTTTTGAGCAGACTTACTGTTGTGAACTAGGAAAGAATATTATATATTTTCTCTTTTTTATATCCTTTTTAAAAATATGTTATTCTAACTGCATTGTGCCTGCTTTCTGTAACGTCCTAATCTGAAAAGGCCCTCTAAAATAACTTCCTTCACAATGTATTCCCTAAGATTGCTTTAAAATGTAGGGAGGTTGAGAGGGTGTAGACTGCTAAAATAATAATTGTACATCTGAGGCTCTCCTCGGTCTTCAATATAGGAAGAAAATTTAAGAATCCTGCATCCAGCTGATTGAAATTTTACCCAACTGTCCCACTTCTTTGAAAACATTTTCAAAAACCATTTCTTTTTCAAAATGAATGGAAATGATTTAAAAGCACAGGAAAACAACCCAAAAAGTATTTCAAACCCCTCCCAAAAGCTACAATACTTTTATCTATTCATCTGATTATCTGATCTTCAATGTTTGATTCATCAGATGGAGTACTACCAAAATATGGTAATTTGCTCATCCTACAGTGTTAGGATATAGTCGGTGATCGTAATTCCTGTTGCAACATAAATCTGACCTAAATTAGATTGGTATAAAATGTTGGTCCCTTTCAGACTATGGGTAATAATTAGACCAAATCATAGATATGGCTTGGAAAAGAGATCCATTTATTAATTCCATATAGACCATATCCATATCCTCTAGAGTGTCAAACTCATGTGTCACAGGCTGGCCATGCCCACACCTGGTTTAGCAAAGGTGGGGGGAGTTGTGATACGTTATGTGACAACCCTGCTCCAGACAATTAACTATTAGAACAGAGTCATATTCAACCAATCATTGCACAGTCACTTGGTTAATCATCTTCTTTTGTTGGAAACAGAATGATATAAAGAATCCATGAAAATTTGGAGTTCTGATTAACCATTAATTATAGGAGAAAGTTTAGAAACACATTCTTTCTCTATCATCAAATCGTGTAATTATTTAAACTTCTGCTTTTCTTAATTGCCAAATCCTGTAGAATATAAATGAGCGTCATATTCCCGCTTTGTAGAATGACTCGAAAAATTAGCAAGAACTCTAATAAAGTGCTGTATTCTCTTTATTCCTTTTGAATCTGATGGGAAGAATGAAAGATCAGCAAATGATTCGTATGATATGTAAGTAGAATTTTATTTTCTAAGTGTATAAAGATTTATAGGCAATTCTCTTGATTCCTTTATACCTTTCTGCTTTTTACAATGTCAAATGCTCAGTTGACTTGTCTAGATTTAATTCCATATGCACCTTTCACTCACAGTTATCCTCTGCATCCTTGATTTTATAGTCCTCAAGTTGCAAAGTCATTGTCATATACTCATGGTTCTTACACATGAGTGAAACTGGTGTAACACAAAAGGGTAAAAATATCAAAGAAATGCAAATTTCTCAGTGTTAGTGCATGAATGTTTCTCTTTTGAAATTCAGTACAGCTGACTTGAAAGGATAAACTAGCACAAAAGCAAAAGTTTATTTTCATGAGAAAAAATACTGTGATAAAATAAGAATATTTTAAGTAGTGTGAACATACTAACCATCTGGAAAAGGTTAGGATGGCTTAGGTAATGTCTCTTTATTAACAGTGGGGCACATCCATCCCTCAAACATGAGTAACATATCTGCAAAACCCTGTTGTATAAAACTTTTGTTGTGAAAGGAGTCTTTAAAGCAAGTCACTCTAGGAAGGATCAACTACAGACTTGGGTATTTCATATCTCAACTACTATATTCAGAAGCTGGCATGCTTAATTTCATCCGTAGAAATCCACAGGCAAAACAGAAATAAAGAACTGCAAGATGAAAATGAAACCGAAAAGATCATTTCTGTCCTGACCAAATTATTGTAAGCCATCAAGGTCTTGGAAAACAAGGTCACCAATCAATCTTTTACAATCAAGATTGCTTTGCAAAGCTGTATTTTCCTTTGTTGTAAGAAAATAGATTCAAATAATTGTGATAATTCTAAAGAATGAATTTCAGAATGGTTGTCAACATTTTAGATTTCTAATGAAATCACAAGAGATAAAACCAAATTCTAGATTTTGTGTTAAAAATACAAAGTAGCTGAATACTTCCATGTAAAGCTACATTGGCTGTTCAAAGATCTAAGTAATATAAGCCAAACATTAACAAGATCCCATTCGAACATTATTTTCCTGATCTAATAAGGATTTTTCTCTTATGATTTTTCTTTCCTTTTCTAGCAAGAAGTCGCCTTTCTATAGTTTGGTAAAACATTGAGTAAGTTATTTGTCATCAGTCATATAAATCTTAGCTGGAATGGCCTTTCCATTGGACAGTGATTTAATGAGTTGTTCTGTTAACTATGAAAGATTACTGGTATAGAGGCTGTTTCATTTTAGACTAAGGTAATCATTCACTTTTTCAACATAATTTTAAGATAAAAGAGCAGTACTATCTGGTCCATAACAGGAACAGAATCAGGGGACTGTAATACATATGCTTATCTGCAATATAAATCTCTGCATTTCATGTGGCCACTAGCTTGTAGGCCTTTCAACCTGTCAGACTTTCTACATTTCTTTTAAGTTAGTCTGTGAGACTTTGCATATATTCCACTAAAACAGGTTGTTGGAAGCCGTCTTTATTCTAACCCTCTTCTCATTCTTTTGTTCTACTGCCACCACTAAACCTTTTGGCGTTTAAAGGAATTTAATTCTTTGAGGGTTTAGAAAACGTTTAAGGCTCTAAGGTAATATAACTGGATGGAATGTGAGGAAGATAAAGGATAACAGAAACACTTGCTTAATATAGGAACAAAGGAATAAATTGACTTTTATTTAATAACTTTAAAAGATGGGTTTTAAAACTGGTTTACTTGTTTCTACAGATTCGATACTAATCTACTGTGCTCTGCAATTATTCTTAAACTTTTTTCCAGTGAGAGGTTTTACCAATCCTAGATCCTGAGCCTAGTTTCAAAATCCAATCTTAGTGGTATAACTTTCTGCCTTTTTTCCTTTATTTTTCTTTTAACCTGACTCTCGATTAATAGACAGCTATAGATCAGATCCCACTGCATCTCTTCTAACAGCAAAGGAATTTTCCATAACTGCTACCTCATGTAATCACCTTTCAATTCACCCCTTTATAGACAGTCTGATCATGGATAGTTTATATGAAACCCATATATATATTTGGGCATACCGGGGGTTGTAAAAAAATCTAATAAAAAAATCTAATATATATATATATATATATATATATATATATATATATATATATATATATGTGTGTGTGTGTGTGTGTGTGTGTGTGTGTGTGTGTGTGTGTGTGTGTGTGTGTAATTAGTGTCACAACCCCTGGTATGTCCAAATATGGGAGGAAGCTCACTGCTTCCATTCTCTGTCTATCGGCTCGTCACAAGAGACCATCCAGACAGAAACCCAACATTTTCCCTGGCTCAGCTGATAAAGGAGGAGAGCCTTTGGCTTAGTGGTTAACACATCTGCCTAATATGTAATACAGCCCAGGTTCGAATCCCAGTAAGGGTACGGCTAGGTGATGAGAGCTAAATAGCTTGAAATAGATCTATACTAGTCTCCCTTTATTTATTTATCAGCACAAATACAACATACATACATACATACATACATACATACATATAATATAGCTTTTTTACCAATAAGATTTGACTTAACTAAGGGCAGATTGGTTGCTAAATATGTTATTTACAGCTAATCCTCAACTTGCAACCATTCAATAGTGACTGTTCAATGACATTGAAAAAAGTGACGTATGACCATTTTTTTCATACTTTACGATTGTTGTAGCATCTCCATGGGCACATGATTGAAATTCAGATGCTTGACTTTGTGAGAAGTCTCATTTATTCCACATGCTTTCATGAGGGAAATCTCTTTCCTCACATTCCTTTCCTAAAGCCCCCTTGCTGATTAGCCAACATTTGGCAGCCATGTTTCCATATTTGTTAAGTTTTATGACAGGAATGTTTTCTGTCTCCCTCTCTTTTCCACCTATAAGGTCCCAGTCACATGCCTCCTAACAACATTTCCCTCACAGATTGTTTGATATTGTACTGTCTTTCTACTGAGCCTTATCTGCCACCTTCTAGGACAGTGTTTCTCAACCTTGGCAACTTGAAGATGTCCGGACTTCAACTCCCAGAATTCCCCAGCCAGCATTCGCTGGCTGGGGAATTCTGGGAGTTGAAGTCCGGACATCTTCAAGTTGCCAAGGTTGAGAAACACTGTTCTAGGATAACCACTCAAATCCTAACATGGCTGTTCCATGTCCAATTCCTTCCAAATAGGCAGAGGTCTTTTTCCTTATGATTCTTTCCCTCAGCTGCCACCGCCGAACCTCTTTGAAGATTTATGTCGCTAAAGACAGAGGTGGAGAACATGGCTCCTCCTTGGTGATTTGTGGACTTCAACTCCCAGAATTCCTGGCTCAGGCTGGCTCAGGAATTCTGGGAGTTGAAGTCCACAAGTCATAAAAGGGCCATTGGTCCCCATCCCTGCTCTAAGATAACCTTATTGACTAGAAGACATAGGAGAGCAAAATATAAGAGAGCATTGATACTTACCAAAAGAACTAGTCAACTTTTATCAAATAACGGGGGGAAAAAGGAGAGGTGGAGAAGAAAAAAGATTCATTTCTTTCTAGAAATTGTCTGTATTACAGCAACACTATCTCATTTCTGTCTTAAAATTAGTCGTCATTTACTCTTCATGATAGAAGGATATGTTTCCATGCTTGGGTCCTGAGGTTTCTCCTGCAAATCCCAAATCCCGCTTTACTCCTAGAGTAAAGAACCTGAGAGGAGGTGTCTAGCATTCCCAACATTTGATTGGCTGTTCTACCACCCAATCATTATGCAGGCATTCAGCAATGGAACCATTTACCCAAGCTACATATATAAACTTTATGCAGGATTCTGACATCTTAGTTTTTAAAACAAGAATTACTCCAGCTGGCTACAGCCCTCGTGTCAAAGAGGCCCCATTGAACTGCCTCATAAAACTATTGTTTAATCATGTCAAAGTTTTGGTCATTAGATCCTGTAGCTCCTTCTTCACCAATGCTTTATTGATCATGAGGTGTTTTTTTAGGCAGTTCTATATCTTGAAGTGAATTAGGTAGCTTTATAAGGTCTGTGATGTTTACAACAAACAAATTAAATTTGCTTGTCTGTGCAGTAATAGCTCCCTTTGTGGTGTCAGTGAGTCTAAATGTGCATATTTTGGCATATTCTCAAACACTTCATCCAATCACAGCTGCTGAATCTTTTTGAAGTAAAATAAAGTTTAATATCAGTATCTACATTTTTCTACATGAGGTGGGCGAATTGCCTCAAAATAACTGCAGAGAAATGTCCGCATTGGGGAAAGAATATTTTGAAGTTCATTATTATTATACAATTGTATCACAGCGGCCAGTTGTTTCGCCGGATTTGGCATTGGTTACTAGTCGGGCCCCACCCAGGGGCCTAGGACGTCGTAACATATTTTCGTAATATGCGTGCAGATCCAAGCAGTGAGGTTTTTTGCATTTGACTGATGGTGATTTTGTCAATTTTTAACTGTTTTAAATGTAATTCCAGTGCTCTTGGAATAGCACCCAGTGTGCCAATTACCACTGGAATTACCACTGCTGGTTTGTGCCATAGTCGTTGAATTTCGATTTTTAAGTCCTGGTATTTTGCGATTTTTTTCATATTCCTTCTCATCAACTCTGCTATCACCTGGTATTGCGATGTCTATGATTGTAACCTTATTTTTCTCAACCAGTGTGATGTCTGGTGTATTATGCGCCAGTATTTTGTCCGTTTGTATACGGAAATCCCACAAGATCTTGACCATCTGATTTTCGGTGACTTTTTCAGGCTGATGTTCCCACCAGTTTGTTGCTGTTTTAATATTATAATTTTTGCACAAATTCCAATGGATCATTTGTGCTACTGAATTGTGCCGCAATTTATAATCAGTCTGCGCGATTTTTTTACAGCAGCTGAGTATGTGATCAACAGTTTCATCAGCTTCTTTGCAAAGTCTGCATTTGGCATCATCAGAGGATTTTTCGATTTTGGCCTTAATGGCATTTGTGCGGATAGCTTGTTCTTGCACAGCCAGGATTAGTGACTCTGTTTCTTTCTTTAATGTACCTGCTGTTAACCATAACCAAGTTTGTTCATTATTTTTATTATTTATTTATTTATTATTATTATTATTATTATTAAACACATTTATATGCCGCCCAATCCCGAAGGACTCCGGGAAAGGACTCTTCCCTATTGTATAGGGAAACACATTTTCAGACAGCGATTCACTTATTAGGAAAAGCATACATGGGGGCATATACAGAAATATAAGCATTAGAAGATATGAACATGAAAATGGATAGTTCAGCTGAAATAAGTCCAGTTGGTTCAGTTACCTCGGCAAGAAACACCAGCAGTGTTTACAGGAACTCGAAAGTGGAGTGAAGCTGGAAGATGCAGCTTTTCAGTGGCAATGCCTACTGTATTCTATGGAACAGCATCCCAGGCAAAATCTGACTGGCAATCTCTCTGATATCATTCAGAAAAATATAAATGATGGATCACTTCCATACACTATTTACAACTTGACATCACCCCATCAATGTATGCTTGCAGAGTTAACACAACTGAGTGCACTGATTTGCAGTTACTATTCATCAACGTATCGATAGTGTCTTATTGGATTATAGCGGGATATAAACGGAGTGCTGAATATGCAGCAGTATTTTCCTTTTCAAAGGCTGGGTAGATGCAGCTACGAAATAAATAGAAGATTGTAAAATGAGAGACAAAGTGAAACACAACATGACAGATTTGACAGTTCCTATCATGTGACCCTTCCTGAGGATTTGCAGGCACATATATATACCTGTAGTTTCTTCACACGCCCTTTTCATCCCACTGATAAGTAAGTACATTTCAAGATTCTATGAACCAGAGCAATAACTCATCCACAGAAGAAACAACTAGTTTTTTGTTATTGCAGAATGGCTAGAGTTCTCATGATCTTTGTCACCACAGTTCTAACAAATGCAACCAATTGATGAGTTGGTTTTTGGGCAATGTCCCCTCAAATCTAGCATAGGATCAAAGATGCTGCTTTTGGCTATTGTTATACTTCTTGTTATTGCAATCTCTTTTGCCCACTTGACTGGAAACCTCAAACGTTATTCTGGATAAAGGAAAATTTGGAGTGTTTCTGGTAATGCCTGTAGGATTGCAAAGAGGACCTCATGCTTCTCTGTATCAATCTGTTTGATGTTCCCTTGCATCGTACAAATATGTTTATAGAAAAATAGAATACAGTTCAGTGCCTTGGTGTCATATATTGTTGGACCAAGATGAAGATCAGACTATAAAAGGTTTGCTTTTTTTTTCTTCCCTTCACAGCATGTTCCCTACTATTGACTTATTTTAGAGAGGGAGGGGAGATAGTATAAAAGTAAAATGAACAATGCAGCATTGCCAAAATCACCAGGATCACCCTAATGATATCTGACAGCCTGCCAAGAGGAAGAGATGAAGGGAAGGACAACATAATTTTAAACCACACAATAAATAGTGCTGATTTGCCTTTAAAAAGTCCTTCTGGGGAAAAGGTTGGATTAGCACAAAAGTGACTCCTGTGCTTTGAGAGACTTGCCTCCAGAGATATGGTGGGATTTGCATATACTGAAGAAGAAGAAAAAAAAAGAGAGAGAGACAAAGATTATTTAGCTTGCTTTCAAGCACCTTCACTGCAAAGTGAAATGCTATGAAGGTCAAGGTGAAAAGACATCAGCCATGTTTCTTTTTACCTTTGTAACATTCCTATAATTTTTTAAAAAAGACTGGGATATACTTTAGCTTTCTGCAACTAAAGTAAACTTAAACCTCTAAATGTCTTGGAAATAAGGCCTACTTTCTTGAAGGAGGCTAATTATATCAGTTATCAACTTTCATTTCATTTCATTTATTGAATTTCTATGCCGCCCAATCCCGAAGGACTCCGGGCGGCTTAGAGAAATGAAAAAAGAATTAAAAAGAATTATTAAAACAATAGGACACAACAAGTTAAAAAGGAACAAAACAGACACCCAATCAGACAGGGCTGGACCACCATCAAGGGGTCAACAGCCCCAGGCCAGCCGGAAAAGCCAGGTTTTAATGGCTTTGCAAAAGGCCATGAGAGTGGGTAGGGCCTGGATCTCCGGGAGCAGCTCATTCCACTCTTGGTTTTGAGAGGCCATAGGATGATCTCTTATGGGACCATTCTTGAAGTGTTCCCTTTGCTCTTCATTCATTTTGCTTGCATTTAAATTCCATGTGGACTCAATCCTTACTCACTGCCTAGTGACAAAGAACTCTCGAAAGAGACTAGTGTGCCTTCTCTATACTTCTTTCACCAGTCATTTGATTACAAAAGACAAGTGAATTAATAATGACCCCGAGGAAAGAGAAAGAAGAGTTATGAAAAGCTGGAGTTGTCAGTGAACATCCTTTCCAGCTGTGAGTCTTGCCAGATGCCCGAGGATGCTGACTTCTGATGCCAACTCTTATCCAATAGTGGGTGATGAAAGTGGGTCACATCATATGCCTCTCAAACAAATGTGCAAATTGGCATCCACTTGCCTATCCACTTTCAGTCTATCTGCATGTTGATTTGACCAGGGAATCCAGGTGGAGCTCAGATTGGATAAGAGCCAGTAGAATCAAATGACTTTGCTGATAAACATACATCTTCCTTTTAATTAATTTTATTTAATTACTAGAAGTTGCTCAGAAGAATCTTGGTGGGGTGTTGGATCAAATTCCATTTCTTTTAGCTAAACATAAGGTTTGTTGCCTCTTCAGTTTAGAGCAGTGTCTGGACTTCAATTCCCAGAATTCCCCAGTGAGCGAATGCTGGCAGGGGAATTCTGGGAGTTGAAGTCCAGACATCTTCAAGTTGCCAAGGTTGAGAAACACTGGTTTAGAGAATGCATTAAAACTTCTACCTTTGCCTGAAGACCTCAAAGATCTTCCTGTGTACACTCTCCATTGCTTCATATCCATCATTGTATTTCATAGGAATGTGGGGTTCATAGCACCCATTTTCCCTCTTGGACTTTGGTAGTGTGTTGGGGGTTACATGTGGGCTGCTCATCAAAGATTATCCATCATAATAATATAGGAATAGAGATTACAATTTATGGGCATAATCCCATTTGTCTAATACTTCAACAAAGCAATCCCACAGATTTATGTATTAGATTACAGTCATTATTTGAGAGGTGAAAAACAATACAGAGATGTAATAATTGCTACTTTTTCCTTAGTATCTCAGAAGTATGGAGCATCATATCATCACTAAGCATCATCATACAGACAGGGATATAAAGATACAGGTAGACCTCGACTTACAAAAGTTCATTTAGTGACTGTTCAAAGTTACAATGGCACAGAAAAAAGTGATTTGCGATCTTTTTTTCACACTTTCAGCCTTTGCAACATCCCCATGATCATGTGATCAAAACTCAGATGCTTGACAACTGGCTCATACTTATGACCGTTGCTGTATTCGAAGGTAATGTAACCGCCCTTTGTAACCTTCTGACAAAGTCAATTGGGAAGCCAAATTCACTTAACAACCAGGTTCATAACTTTCAACTGCAGTATTCACTTAATAACTATGACAGGAAAGCTTGTAAAATAAGGCAAAACTCACTTAACAAATGTCTCTGTTAACAAGAGAAATTTTGGGTTCAATTGTGGTCTTAAGTGAAGGACTACTTGTATTGGGAGATTTCTATGTCTAACTTACTGTTTGTGTCAATTTTAAAACTTGGTCTCAAGCTAAATTCTCCATGAATGCCAATTACACCCACATTTTGTAACTGAAGGGGCTCAGGATCTGTATCAGCAATGGTTTAAGAACCACAGTGGGCATTTACATCTAAACCAGTGTTTCTCAACCTTGTCAACTTGAAGATGTCTGGACTTCAACTCCCAGAATTCCCCAGCCAGCGAATGCTGGCTGGGGAATTCTGGGAGTTGAAGTCCAGACATCTTCAAGTTGACAAGGTTGAGAAACACTGATCTAAACAACAGTGGATCAGATACTGTCTTTCCGAAACTGAATCTCTCCGTTCCATTCCCATTTCCCCATCTTTCTATCTTCCCTATATTAGTCAAAGAATTATAATTGTCTCCCTTCCATCAAAGAAAAGGACACTTTCAATGCCAATGTTGTTACAAATGAAAGAACTAAAGTATGGAATATTACTGCTCTCCCATATCTTTCCCATAACTCTGCTACCTCATTAGTCAATCCACAAATGTAGTGTCAGCTTCTGCTTTGCTGTTGCTTCAGCTGCCATTGAAACGGGGAGGGAGGGCATAGTATTTGGGTGGGGTTACTTATTGTGCTGGAGGAAGATTCTGGAGATCTTTGGATGGACGTACTACGCATGCGTGGATGTTTCCCGCCTGGGTTAACGGCACCGACATTCCATCTTCGTGATGTCTTTTGAAGTTATCTCACACCTGACACTTGAAGGACTTATGATTGGACTAGGCTTATGATGCCAGGGGGAGTGGAATGGGCTATTCTATATATCAACCGCTTTCGCGCCTAAATAACCAGACTTTGCTATGCAACCGCTCTTTAGCCATTTTTAATTAGTAAAAGTACATTTGATTTCCTACAAATGGAGTCTCATGGTCTTCTTTCCTAATTACTAAATGGAGAGGTGCTGACATGTAGCTACACTGATAGAACAATTGCAGTAGTGACTTGTTCCATAGGTGCATCCATGGCATTTTGCCTTTGTCACCTTGCCTCGTGCGTACATAAAACAGCCCAACTCAAATTACTTCTGAGAATTTATTTCCTTATAAAATTAGATATTTTTTTTTTGGTGGCGCAAATGTTAATCACTCACTTCTAAGTGCTCTTTCACGGATGCAAATCAGGCAGATAGATGCTATTAGTTGTATTTTTCCAATGTTTTACTGGTTTTATCACAGAGGAAACTGAAAAGGTTCATTTGAGTGGGAAGAAAATAAAATTAAAGAAAATACATTTCTGTATTGTCCATGCATTTCTAATGCAGTACCAAACCTTTTCTTTCTTGCACTATTTTTATTGATTGATTAAAGTAAATCATTAGACCATAAAATAAAGGCTCTTAAAAACAATTTTGACATCATAGAAAATTGGGCATTATAACAGTTTAATAGGATTATTGCCGCATAAACATTTTCAGAATTTCCTTGGGGCCATTAAGGTGTGTATTTGTGCATACTAACATTCTTTGGTTAAAAATGGCTGTCAGAAACCGAACAATGCTGGAATAAACAATATCTCCTAATTTATGTAAAAATGTCTTTCTCAAATTACAAAATATAATAGAAAAGTACTGGGAAAACTTTCTGGTTGTTTTTTTGGAAACTTTATGTAGCCTATTTTAGGGCTATTGGAAACTGAGTGAAAAGTCATATTAGTAGACGTCCATTCTTTCAAAAAGTAGAATAAGGAAGATCAAAGGTACTATAGATTAGTTCGTCTGCAATCAATATCTGGTAATGTTTTAGGGGAGGTTATAAAGACATTGATCTATAAGCACTTTGAAAACAGTATGATAATTACCAGAAGCTGGAATTAACAAAGCTCTTGTTTTTTGATTAAGCAATTTAATAGATTGTAGGAAGGTTGTTGATGTACTATAACTTGATTTCATAAAGCTTTTGAACAAGGGTTCAAGATCAGGCAGATCAGCAAGTTGAGGTTGGATGGTTTGATAATAAATTGTGTACATAGATGACTTGAATATGTGTATGTGCTCACTGAATTGAAATGAGATGCTAAGTGGGTTGCCATTCAGTCATATGCACTGTATTAATTTCTAAAATATTAAAGATAGTCCAAGGAATTATGTTCAAATGGTGGAGAGTATGATTATCAATTTTGCAGATTACATAACATATGATCAAGAATACAGAAATAAAACTCAAAAACAGTTTAAAGGGGTAGAGAAAAGTGTTGAAAACTATTGAGTGGATTTTAATACATAGAACTGCAAAGTTTTTCATTTATGAAATGAAAATCCAATGCAGGATGTACAGAATGGCAAATTTAAATACACTTCACAAGATTCTTGTGGAAAAAAAAATCTTAGAATACTAATTGACTGCAATCTGAAAATAAACAGTGTGATGTAGCTATGCAAAAGGCCAAGTGTAATTTTTTTGGCTAGTTTCCATTTCACGGAACGGGAATAATAAAATTTTCATTCTGTTTGGTCAGAATCTACCTTAAGTACTGTGTCCATGTATCACATTTTTAAAAATGATTCAGAAAAACTAAATCAGTTTCAGGAATAAACAAGGAGGATAATCAGGGAGCTAGGATTTAAGGATGACTTAGTGGCTAAGACACTTAGGTTGTCGATTGGAAAGGTCAGCAATTCGGCAGTTCAAATCCCCAATGCCACGTAACAGCGTGAGCTCCTGTTAACTGTCCCAGCTTCTGCCAACCTAGCAGTTCAAAAGCACAAGTAGAAAAATAGGGACCACTTTGGTGGGAAGGTAACAGCGTTCCGTACACCTTCGGCATTTAGTCATGCTGGTCATATGACCATGGAGACATCTTTGGACAGCCCTGGCTCTTTTGCTTTGAAACAGAGATGAGCATCGCCCCCTAGAGATTGGAACAACTAGCACATACAGTACGTGCAAGGGGAATTTTAGAACCTAAGAGACATTGAAGTAGTTGGATTTATTTAGTCCTGGAGAGAAACTATTCAAGGGAAGATAAGGCTGTTTTCTTATCTTGAATTGGAAAAAAGACTTGCAGATAATAGAGAATGCAGACTGAAATTTACAGAAAGATATGTGTTTAACTTTATAGCATGATATGTCAAGTTCACTTAGGTTCTCAACGAAACATACAATTCAAACAAGGATGCCTAAACCTTTGTATAACAGCCGTGGAAGTTTGGTCCTTACTGACACTGATAATATTTTAGCAGCTGAAAAACCAAGCTGTTTCAGTAGTGACTTGTCAGATACAAGATATATTTTTGGGGGCAGTGAATAAGATGTGGAATGTCACAGAGCTATGAACTGTCAACAACTTTGTTATAGTGTTTTGAGCAAGATGCCATGATATTCTAAAGCAGTGTTTCTCAACCTTGGCAACTTGAAGATGTCTGGACTTCAACTCCCAGGATTCCCCAGCCAGCGAATGCTGGCTGGGGAATTCTTGGAGTTGAAGTCCAGACATCTTCAAGTTGCCAAGGTTGAGAAACACTGTTCTAAAGCCATTCTAATCCTGACCTCCAAAGCCATGCTATAGTAAATTCTATGAGTCTCTAAGCACTCCAGTAGGAATTTTATTATTTGGATCTGAGTTGACTTGGTCTGCCAAAGTTTTATATCTCTTTGGGTAATGTTTGTACATTTATCTGACACACCGCAGAGGGAGCGTCGGCTCCTCTTTATGTAGTATGCTTCAGAATTATCAGCAGCCCCATTCATTTTATGAATTATATATAAAGCAGCAGAAGCAAAAGAGGGTAAAATGTAGTGTGGCAATTACACTATCTGCTAAAAGAAAACACAAAATTGATCATTTGTGCCTCGGTTAATATGAAAATCTGCACTGTTTTGCAAATTCTGAGATTTAAAAAAAAGATACAAATTAATTAGGTATTGAATTTCTGCCCTTTCACTTAAATAAATAAAAAAAAATCACTGGCTTTTGCCTTAAGTTACTTACGGACAAGGTCAGTAAAATCTAACTGTCTTCTTCTATCTTTCTAAAGGAACTTCTTGTAGTCTTAATGGGAAACTTTAAGCAGAGCTGACCAATCCCACGCCTTTTCTATCAAGAAAGGGGTAGAGTTTGCATGGCATGGTGTTGCTTTTGTCATTTTGATGAAAACCCTGGATGCCTCTGTACCAGAGGTGGGTTCCTACCAGTTCGCACCAGTTCGGTAGAACCGGTTCGTCAAATCTACCGAACCGGTTAGAAGAGGTTCCACCAGTGGACCCGGAAAGCAGGCCACACCTACAGAAGAGGCTCCAAACATTCTTTGAAACCCACCACTGGTCCTTGGATATGATTATTCTACACTATCATGCTCCTATTTATAAAACTCAGGGCCTCTGTGAAAGGCAAGGATGACTACTGCGTTTGTGGTGCAATCAGAACATTGCGTGTGTTGAAGTTGTTTTAAGGCAAACCAAAGATGCCTTTTAAAAAACAAGTTGACATCCTATTCTTATGCATGCCAGTGCTGTGTGTAAGGTAATTTAAGGTGGTTCTGACAAGTGTCGTCGGCATCTTCATATCCGGTCACATGGGCGGCAAGCCACTCCCATCTGGTCACATGGGCGGCAAGCCACTCCCACAAAGGAGGCCACACCCACAGATTAGGTTCGAACAATTTTTGAAACCCACCACTGCTCTGTACACATATTACAGCAATTAACCATCCGGTTCAATGCTAAGTATGTTCAATGGGAGCCTCTGCTATGACTTTAAAAATGTATATATAGCTGGATGAAGAACTCTCTGAGATAAGGTGGAAGGCCCTCGACCTATAGATTAGGCTGTAAGATTCATCTGATGATTTTGAGTAGGGGTGATCAATCTTTTTCAAGTCTCCTGAAATGCCAACGGCTACATTTCAAAGGAGTGCTAATCAGCAGGAAACTAAGCCAGATTTAATAAATTATTTCTTGAGACCAAGAGATTTCCAAAAGCTGTAGGGGTCAAAATTTATGTTTCTCTTGGTTAAAGTTATATGAACAAGATTCAGGCACATTCAAACTCTCCGTAGAAAATTAGTCTGCAACCCATCATTATGTCTATACAGGCAGTCCTCCACTTGCAACCACAACTGAGAACAGAATTTCTGTTGTTAAGTGAGGCAGTTGACACCTCCAATCTCTTACAACCTTCTTTGCCTTGGTTTTTAATGCAATCACTGTAGTTGTTACAAGTGAATCATGAAGTTGTTAAGGAAATTTGGCTTCACCTGTTGACTTTGCGTACTGGAAGGCTGGGAAGGTCTCAGATGGAGATCGAGTGAGCTGGGACACTACAACTGTTATAAAAACATGCCAGTTTCCAAACACCCAAATTTTGATCATATGACGGTGGGGATGTTGCCTTGATTATAAGTTTAAGGACCAGTTGTAAGTCACTTTTTAAAGTGCTGTGGTAGCTTTGAACAGTCACTAAACAAATGGTTGTAAGCCAAGGACTACCTCTAATGACAAACTCAATGGTCATTCTTAAAACCAGTATAAGGCAGCCTTCCCCTATTCCCAATTTAGTCATGTTGGCTGGGGATACGGTTTCAAAACATGTGAAAGCAGACTGAGAAAGGAAGATTTAGGGAAATACAGCAAGTATCATCATCATCATCATCATCATCATCATCATCATCATCATCATCATCATTTTAGCCATTGTCTAGGTGGCACAGTGGTTACAGTGCAGCACTGCAGGCTACTTCAGCTGACTGCAGTTCTGCAGTTCGGCTGTTCAAATCTCACCGGCTCAGGGTTGACTCAGCCTTCCATCCTTCCCAGGTGGGTGAAATGAGGACCCAGATTGTTGTTGGGGGCAATATATGCTGACTCTGTAAACCGCTTAGAGAGGGCTGAAAGCCCTATGAAGCAGTAGATAAGTCTAACTGCTATTGCTACTGCAGGATGAAAGCCTCTTAAGTTAAGTTAAGTTAAGTTTATTTATATGCCGCCCTTTTCCCCCGAAGGGGACTCAGGGCGGCTCACAACTCAACTAAGGGAGGGGGATACAGACAAAAAATTTAAAACAACACGCAACAATACATAATTTAAAAGACACAACAGTCATACCATTCGAGAAAGGGGTAGAAGCTCTTCCACATGTTTCCAACCAATATGATCCTGAGCTTTCTTTTGCCAATTGGCCCACAATATTTGCTGATGTTGATCCATCTTCTTTTAGGTTTCTTTCATGGGCATTTTTTATCTAATGGGATCCATTCTATGACTGCCTTGGTCTACCTGCCATCTGTTCTTCTTGCTATGTAACCAACCCGTTTCCATTTCAATTCTTTTATTCTCTTGATGATATACCTCCCAACAGTCGATAAGAACTCACAGGCTGGGCCTCCTCCGGGTGCCGTCGACCGGCTGGCGGCCCCTCAGGGGAGGGCCTTCTCTGTAGCCGCCCCAGTCCTGTGGAATGATCTACCTGCAGAGATCTGGACCCTTCCTACTCTCTCGGCCTTCCCAAAAGCCACCAAAACCTGGCTGTTCCGGCAGGCCTGGGGCTGTTGACCCATGAATGAGGTCCAGCCCCTATCTAAGTCGAGTGTATGGTGTGTTCCTTTTAAATCTGTTCTTGTCCTTCCCCTATTTTTTATTTTTTGTTTTATTCTTGTATTTGTAAGCCGCCCGGAGTCTTACGGGATTGGGCGGCATATCAATTTATTAAATTACGAATTACGAATTATATCATATACTTTTGTTTTTTGTCTAATCCATGTGCAGGGCTTTCTATCCTTCTTGTGATGCCAAACATGTATTTTCCCATGGCTCTTTGCGACACAGTCAGTATATGTTCATTAAACTCTGTTTTGTACATTTGTCTTCTTTTCTGAAATAATTGTTACGATAGCTAACCTTGAAATGACTAATGTCCAGATGCAAATGTAATAATGAGCTATAAGAAACTAAACAGAGGTGTTAAAATTTTTGATCTGCTCACTACACCTGAACAAACAAGAAGAAATGAGAATATATGAATGAGGCTAGAGACTAATCTTAAGTCTTAAAACACATTTTGATTTAGATTCAAACACATTAATCTTGTTTGTAATTCATTTATGTTATGCTTTAATTATGGGTATTTTGTGCCCTACTGATACCAACTCTGATTAAATGTATACAGATAAATATTTATTTCTTCTTGTTTGGAATAATGACATACAAAGATCCACAGGGCAGCAAATAAGGGGCAAAGACATTCGGAAGGAGAGTTGGAAAACTGGAACTGAAATGAATGAAGCTAGTAATGTTCAACAGAAACAAAAGGAAAAAATGAGAAAGAAAGAGAAAGAAAGAAAGAGAAAGAGAGAGAGAAGAGAGAGAGAGAAGAAAGAGACAGTGCTTCAACTTTTTAAGCATTCCTGAACTGAAAGTTTGAAAATCTCAAGATATATAAACATTTGACACAATTGTTTTGACAGCCCCGAAACTTTCCCCTACTTTTCCCAAAGAGAAAAAGAGAAGATTGCTTGCTGCCATCACAGAAAGCTCCTCGCAGACTTTTGCAGTATAATGCTGAGACCATACTATACTATTACCTAGGCAATCAAAACTGGGCTCTAAAAACTGGTGCATTTTTTGTTACTGACTGTCTGGATTATTGCAGCCTAAATGTGGTAATTCTACTCTTAGCCTTTGTTTTGTTAGGAACAGATATGGAGGGGGAGGCTGTAAGAGTTTTCTCACCGATGGCACCTGGGTGATAGAAAACCCTGCCTAGAGAGGTCCTCTCTTGTTCTTTTCTGTCACTTCAAGGATCCAAGAGAAGTGATTCTCAATCTACCTAGTAATTTATATATCACAGCAATATTCTTCGGAAATTTCAGATTTAAGTAAACATTATGTCAGACCTGGAAGACATTTTTTACATTGGGCCTACCACATTTTCTACTGTGGGAAAATGGGAGGGGGGATTATGTGGAGTATGAGTGACACATAGTCAGAATAACATTCTTTTCCCAGGGAGTCAAGGACGCCTTGCCCTGCAGCTGTGATGATGGAACTGGGAGGCATCTCCAGTTTTGGATGGTGTCTGATTGGATCATGTGATGGACATGTGGGTGCTGGGTGGGGAGAAGTTTTCAGAGTTGGGTTTTCCCAGATGTGCCAAGATGACATCTCTAATAAAATGGAACTTTGAGGAGACTCTAGCCTCGGAGTCTTCTTTCATTGGGGGGTGTTACTTGGAACCCTGATACATTATTATTTATTAATAGCAGATTTTTGTATTATTTTTCCCTTCTACAACACCTTACAGTCATTATATCAACATTGTTATGTCATCATATCTGTACATGTATATAATATTTCGCTTCTATATTTACACACTTTATACACAGTTCTATACACACACACACACACACACACATATATATATATGTATATGTATATGTATGTATGTGTGTGTATATATATGTATGTATGTATGTATGTATGTATGTATGTATGTATGTATGTATGTATGTATATATATAGTGTTACAACCCCTGGTAAGCCCCAATTATGGGAGGAAGCTAACTGCTTCCATCATCTGTCAATCGGCTCCTCACAAGAGTCCATCACGACAGAAACCCAATATTTTTTTACTGTTGCCTTTGTTATATTTGTGTTTTATTTGAGCTGATAAATAAATAAAGGGAGACTACTATACTAGTCTCCCTTTATTTATTTATCAGCTCAAATAAAACACATATATATGTATGTATATATATATTGCTTTTTGGCTTAATTAATTTTATTCCTGTTTTGCAGCTATTTGTACCAATTGTTCCAAATTTCATAATATTCTGACTCTTCTTTATCTTTTAATTTCAGTGTTAATTTGTCCATCTCTGTATCATCCAAAGTTTTTCTATTGCTAATTCGTCCAAGGGGATATTATTTTGTTTCCAGCATTGGGTAAATGCTATTCTAGCTGTGGTTAGCAGATGTGTTAATATGTACTTAATTTTCTCTGTATATTTCCCTTTGATTATTCCCAGCAGAAAGATTTCAGGTTTGTATTTTATCTGTTCTCCTGTAATTTCTTGCACCCTGACACATTAACAGTTGTGCTGTTTTTATCTGCTTCATGATTATTGGACATCCTTGACATTCCTCCATTAGGAAACTCATATTATTTCTTGCTAAAGTGGGACTGCAATTTTGCTAAGGAAATCTTCTCCACTCCCAACAAATTCTTTTTCCAACTCACTCCTAGTGATGCAGTGATTGGTTTTCTATCAATGCATTGATACCAAGAGAGGATCAACTTCTAGAAATGTGACGATATTTTGCAACACAGGTACTCCACGGCTTACAACCCTAACTGAGCGCAAAATTGATGTTGGTAAGTGAGTTTTGTCCCTTTTTATGACATTTCTTGCCACATTTGTTAAGAGAATCCGGCATCCCCATTTACTTTGCTTGTCAGAAGATTGCAAAAGGTGATCAGTTGACCCCAGGACACTGCAACCGTCATAAAAATGAACCAATTCCCAAGCATTTGAATGTCGATCAGGTGACAATGGGGGGATGCTGTACTGGTCACAAGTGTGAAAAATGGTCATAAGTCACTTTTTTCGGTTCTGCTGTAACTTTGAATGATTACCAAATTAACTGTTGTAAGTCAAGGGTGCATACAAGCATAACTTGAAATGATGATGCCTTCCTTTCTCAGTCTTTGGTTTATTGGTTTGGTTGGTTTGGTTTATTGGATTTATATGCCGCCCTTCTCCCAATAGCAATAGCAATAGCGGTTAGACTTATATACCGCTTCATAGGGCTTTCAGCCCTCTCTAAGCGGTTTACAGAGTCTGCATATCGGCCCCCACAGTCTGGGTCCTCATTTCACCCACCTCGGAAGGATGGAAGGCTGAGTCAACCTTGAGCCGGTGAGATTTGAACCGCTGAACTGCAGATGACATGTTGTCAGCTGAAGTGGCCTGCAGTACTGCACCCTAACCACTGCGCCACCTCGGCTCCAAGGAGTCAAGGCGGTTTACAACATTAAAAAAAAATGCATATTACAAAAGTTTTTTTAAAAAATTAGATAGAGTATCCAAAAAACAAACCCAATTGAGATTAACAATAACATTTTAAAAAATTCAATTAAAATTAACAATAATATATCACTTCTTTTATTTTGTTCAGGCCAGGCCAGCTTGCTGGAAAAGCCAACTTTTTAGGATGCGTTGGAAGGACCGGAGGTCGGGGATTATACGAAGTGTTTAAATTTGAGACAAAATAAAATTCTAGCTTCAACACATATATAATAACTTCATTTATCCCATATCTATAAAAAAAGATCTAATATTTGGATGGCTGTTATTTTTTAACAAAAGAAAACAAACCTGTAATTACACTTGATAACTAGAGGATTTTTGCACTGAATTTACCTTGATGACTGGTTTCTGGATTGATTCTAGGAAATGGAGACTAGAAAGTGGGGCCTGACATAAAAGAAATATTTGGGTTGCACATTAACATGAAACTGAACGAAACTGGAATACTAATTTAAAATGGCTATCTGTAAGCATTGCGCGCGGTTTCTCCCATTTCATAGTAATAGGCAAGCTCTCTTCCTGAAAGGTACATAAGTTCAAAAGCTTTTTATTACTTAGCATGATAATTATGTAGAGGTGGGAGAAATATGTACGAATGCAGCACGCCAGACATTGAGTTGGGTCTGGAGAAAAAAAATACTCGAACACAACTTATGTCACAAATAATAAAATCTCCTCGTTCAAGTGGAAGGATAAGGAGATGAAACAACAGCTGCATGACTATTATCAGTCTTAAATAGGGGCAAGATATATTCTGCTCATTATTATTCACTTACCCCAGGTGAGTTAGAAGGACGGCTCAAAAATTAATCATCCACATATCATTGGTTTCCAGATATCCCTGCCCACACTGATTTATCTTTCAAGGAATCCTCTGCATTTTAGAGAGGTTTCTGGGATCTGATAAAGTTCACTCTTAATTCTTAGGTAGAGAGGGCGGGAGAGAGGATGGGAGGGAGGGTGAGAAGGAAGGGAGGGAGTGGACTGGGAGAGAGGAGTGGTAGAGGGGGAGAGGAAGTAGGGTAGAGGGGGATGATGGAGGGAAGATAGAAAGTTGGAGGGGGGTGGAAGAAAGAGGTGTACGGAGAGTGGAAGAGGTATATTGGGTTTCTATTTTGGGGGGTATTGTTGACAAGAGGAATTGCTGTGATTATTGTTTAATGTTGTATGGCTCCGGCTATGCACAGTATATATCTGAGTGTATGAAAATGAAAAAATGGAAAATAAAAACTTTTACAGGAAAAAAAAAGACTGTCAATAAAAACATTAGATTCCTTGTCAAGTGGACCACTGTTGATTCCAGTTTTCTTCCTTTTTCTTCACTAGACACCGAAGAAGAGTTCAACTCTTCTAATAGCTATTAATCTATATGCCAAACACCAAATTATATTTCTTAGTTAAACTATTAAAGTCAAGAGAAACCAGGAACGTGTTGATGGATTACTCATAAACCAGGCCATGAATGATATTATTTACAAGGTGTTTTCCTCTTCATCTCTCAAAAGGGAATGTAAAGTCATCAAGTTGGCTATAAATATATCAGGTTTACAACTAATAAACCATGACCAAACCTAAAATATTACAGCAATGCTTCTTACAAAATGATTTACTTTCCCGTGGAAAATGTAACATTTGAAGAGTTGCTTGTGGTTTGCGGTGCATCCTCTTAAGAGAGTTGCCTAGGAAGGAAGGTGTTAAATTGCTTGTGCTGTGAAGGTAAGTACTTAAAATTCCCACCGTTTTCTAGAAAACATTTCCTGAATGTCAAAATCTTAAAGTGAATCACAGATAGGAGCAACAGAAGTTTCATCTAATGCAATCAAATTATATGTGCGCAAAGTACAAGATCATCTAATAATTATGATGAATTTTGTGTCCTTTTCATTTCCCAGTCCTTAATGTGCTTTTGTTTTGTTTTTGTTTTGTTTTTTGCTTTTTTTAAAGAAGGGGGGGGGAATCTGTGGTGTGACTGCATTGCTAAAGGATTTAGGGACTTTCTACTTTATTCATTCTATTTTTATCTAAGCAAATCTGTATGCCATAGAAGCGGTTACTCTGAAGATTAGACTGAACAACTTTAAACTGACCAAATTCAAGGTCCTTTTAGGAAAGAAGTGTCCTTGACAGATAAAAAGTAAAGAATCCTTCAAGCTGAGTGTGACTTCTATGATTTCATACCCATGCAGACACTTCCTTTTCTTGGGAGGGCTGTGCAGGAATCTGAATTTGAAGGGGGAAAGACGATTCAGAGCCTTCATGGTCAATGCATACTGAAGCTGTCAGCAATTCTTTGAAGGAGCACTCCCACATCAAATCCCAATCACTCTTTATTAGGAATAAAAAAAATGTTCCATCTCTGTGTTGCACATTTTCCCAATCCTATCAGCTATTAAAGATTAAAAAAAGAAAGAAGAGAGATATACAGCATGCTTAAATTAGGATATAGTTATGATGAGAAATCCCTTCACCTCAATGTTGTCTGCCTTCAAGCCTTTCCACCTTTCTTGCTTCGTTGTTTTTCTCTCCTTTTCTATTCCAACATAAGTGAGAAAACAACCCAGTGCAGTGGTTAGAGTGAGGTACTGCAGGCTACTTCTGCTGACTGCCGGCTGCCTGCAATTTGGATGTTCAAATCTCACCAGGCTCAAGATTGACTCAGCCTTCCACCCTTCTGAGGTCAGTAAAATGAGGACCCACATTGTTGGGGGCAATGTGCTGACTCTGTAAACTATCTATCCATACATCCAGAGCTGGATTGCTCCCAGTTCGGTCGAACCTGTAGTGGTGGCAGGGGAAGGCTCCACCCACCTGCTTAGATGCTTCGGTGCATGTGCAGAAGCATTGTGCATGAGCTTTCACAAGCACGAGCATGCAAGAGTGTGTATGAGCATGGGCAAACCAGTAGTAAACCAGTTAGCAACCCACCACTGCACCCATCCATCCATCCATCCATCCATCTATATCTATTTTCTTCAAGTCAAACGTAACTCCTTCAAACTGCTTGGACAAATCCTTGCAATTTTCTTGCATATCTGTGTTTACAGAAATGGTTGTGATGTCCTTCCTAGGCTACTGAGGTCCCAAGGTCACCCAGCTACCTTTGTGCCTAAGGTGAAACTAGAACTCACCATCTCCTGTTTTTAGCTTGTAGTTAGCCATTACAGCAAACCCATTGTCTCAACATCCTTATATAGTCTTGAAAATCAGTTCAAATTGACGTTCTAAACAGCAGCTGACAAACAGCCTTAATGGTTATTTACTAAACACTTGCCTAACAAAGAGAACATTTTGTGTTTACAACATGTTGAAAAGGTGAGCACTTAAAAGAATGGATTCATTCTTATTACAAGGGCATCAACAGATTAATATATTCAAAAGCAAGCAGAAGAAAAATATGGGCACTATAAATTGGTAGCAAAAAAAGTGTTTGGGTCGAGGTGCCTAATACTCAATGCGGGATAATTCAACCAGTAATGTCCCATCACAGCTTATTCAGTCTTCTCCCTCTATATTGCTACAGAAATAGCAGCCATTGATTGACTGGGCTGGGCATTAGTCTTCCCCCAATTTGATGCCTTCCCTTCCAGCTATACTACAATTACAGCCCCCAGTGCTGAGACCCAAAACATCTGAAGAGTGGAAAGTTGAATAAGGCTGACTGAGATTAAAGGAAGATTTTTGCCCCTATTTTCTTATTATAAACCTTCTGAGTATAAGGTGGGCCTTTAGCCTAATCACAGAAACGTGTGTGTATCTAAATTTAAATGTGATTATATTTTTATTTTCTGTTTGTGTCCCAGTGGTGGGATTCAAATAATTTAACAACCGGTTCTCTGCCCTAATGACCATCTGGGTAAGTGGGGCTTGGTGGTCATGTGACTGGGTGGGCGTGGCCAACTCAACGTCACTCAGATCTATGGGCGCTTCGCCTTAGCTGTTACAATGGTAATAAGGGTTAACCGGAGAGGCAGTTTCTGTAAGCAGGGCAATAAAGATGAGGTTAGAAACACCACCAGAATGTTTCCTTCCTGCCTTCCTTACAGGATTAGCCCCGTAAAGTGGGAAAAAACCAAAAGAAGATTTCTTCCAACAACCGGTTCTCCGAACCTCTTAGAAAGTTAAGAACCGCTTCTCCCGAATAGGTGCGCACTGGCTGAATCCCACCACTGGTGTGTCCATATGTGTTAGGTACACTGTATCTAGGCTGCACCACCTCGACTTATTTCATTTAGTGACTGTTCAAAGTTAAAATGTCACTGAAAAAAGTGACGTATAGCCATTTTTCACACTTACGATCATTGCAGCATCCCTAAAGTCACGTGATCAAAACTCAGATGCTTGGTTCATATTTATCCCAGTTGCAGTGTCCCAGGGTCATGTGATCCCCTTTTGCGACCTTCTAACAAGCAAAGTCAATGAGAAAGCCAGACTCATTTAACAACTAGCTGCAATGATTCATTTCACAGGTGTGGCAAGAAAGGTTGTAAAATGGGACAAATTCCACTTAACAAATGTCTGACTTAATAACAGAAGTATGGTTTCATGGTCAAATATGGTCGTAAGTACCTGAAAGTTTTAATGGTCAGCTGCATTTTATAATATATTTGTGGCAAGCAAAATATGGGCAAGCTTATCAGAGGATAATTAGATTGAGACTAATTCTTGAATCTCTCTTCGGTAGCAAATAGTGTTTGAATGTGAATTTAAGTATTATCCAAAACAGAGAAATGTGAGTAATGTGGCTATATTTTTAATAGCCAGAATACCAAAACGTTTCTTTTGTTGCTACAGAGACCGTTAATGATAAATCCACATTTCTTTTTCTTATTCTGAACAGTTTAACACAAAAAAATTAAATTTTACCACCTGCATTGCACTGGAAAGGAGATGAATCCAGCATATAACTACATAATTCATTTCTTTTTTATCTTTTTCTCTCTCCCTTTCTGCTACCATCCCAGCATTGGTGCTATGAAAATTAAAGTCTGAAAAGGTGAATTGTACTCTAAACCAGTGTTTTTCAACCTTGGCGACTTTAAGTCCTGTGGACTTCAACTCCCAGAATCCCCCAGCCAGCTGGCTGGGGGATTCTGGGAGTTGAAGTCCACAGGACTTAAAGTCGCCAAGGTTGAAAAACACTGCTCTAAACTTTTAGATTCCAGACTTATAACATAAAACACAGCCTAATTTGGTCTAAACTACTTTAAAGGTTGATCAGAGCTTAAAACACTTTTTTTTTGGGGGGGGGGAATGAAGCAATAGTATGTATGGTACTGTTATATGCAAAAAAGCAGCTGAGTCTCCTTGAACTTCAGTGGAAAAGTTCTATAATCAGACTTCCTTCATTTGTGAAAAATTACATGAGTTCCAACAAACTATAGAATTATACTATAACAATGTTGAGAGGGGGATTGTTTTTTTTTCTGAATGGGGAAATTAACCCCCTGACAAATATGGCAAGAGTAATATAACCTTATTGAATGAGATACGTTTACAACAGTGGTGGGTTCCTATTAACCACTAATAACTGGTTTGGACCGGTTCAGCCGAACCGGTAGTGGTTTTGTGGCCTGGGTCGCTGGAACTGGCAGTGACCCAGGCCTGCCACGTCCCCAAACTGGTTCTCCGGATGGTGCCTTAGGCGCAGCCATCTTGTTTTTCCATTCCGCGCATGCGCAGAACAATTTTAATTGCACTGCGCATACGTGCTCAGCACACACACAAGCAAACCAGCAATAGTGCCTGCCAGAATCTACACCTGGTTTACAATAAGAAGACTTGGTTAATGTTTCAAAAGCCTTTGGCGTGCTTTTATCGGGGAAAGCAAGAGAGGCAACGTATAGATTCACTTCTTCAAATAAGCCAAGGAAAAAGCTGCAGAGTAAGGTTAAGAGTAAGGTTAAGAGTAAGAGTAAGGTTAAGAGTAAGAGTAAGAGTAAGAGTAAGAGTAAGAGTAAGACTAAGGTTAAGAGTAAGAGTAAGAGTAAGAGTAAGACTAAGGTTAAGAGTAAGAGTAAGAGTAAGAGTAAGAGTAAGAGTAAGAGTAAGAGTAAGAGTAAGGCTGCAGCAGAAAAGGCCTGCTGTACAGAGAAGGATCAGAAGAGAAAGACTACAGCGCAATTGACAGAGGTGAGTCAGAAAGAAAATGTGGCACCTTGATGAAATCTGCTCCAAAATATCTTACAAAGAAATTCTAGGTAATTCCAAAGCTCTTGGCAGGAAAGGGGGGAAAAAAGCAGAAGTTACTTTTGCACAAAAACTGGAGGAGAGATGTAGGGAAAATACTGATGATAAAACACAGGTACAGACAGGAACATCAGATTAAATTATTGGGTGAGCAAACTCTGACAGATTAGTTTAGGCAGAGTGAAATTTGCTATCGATGCAATAGACTGATCATGAAAGCTGTTGTGATAGAACGTCTTCCTTCTAGAATTGATTGATTGTAAACAAATCCAGTTTCTCCAATCCCTTACCTCATGCAAGGCTTTAGGTGGCTTACAAGAATCAGAAATGAAGCAGGAGAACAACTTCTCAGTTTCTTCATCACTGACACAGTCTTCAAGCAACTCAACTGATACCTATATGCATAGACATCTCCAGATAGAGAATTATTAATATTATTCGCAAAAGGAACTGGAAGAACTTGGTTATAATAGAAAAGCCATTATCTATTATCTTAGCAAACTATGTTCCAACAAGAAATGAAATACAAAGGAAGATCTTCAGGAGCAATCCACAAGTGGCCTCTACGAATCTCAAGTATCAACCCACAACTGATGAGGTCGAATGCATCCTTGTGTAAATGGCTTCTTCCGTTGGTCTTCCTAGTTCTTCCAGCCTCCACTGAGTGAATAATCCTCATGTGTATAAAGTACATTTATAGCTGAGTTGGCCTTGAGAAAAGGAAAACTAAGGAGTTCATTGTTTGTTGTATGTTGCCAAGAGATGTTAAATTACAGAAGAATTATGGGTGCGGAGAGCCAGAAAGCAAGAGTCACATAGGGACCTGTTCTGTCCCCCCTTCTCCGCTCGTTAACAGATGACAGGCAGACAAACGTAAAAGGGAAGAACTTTATCAGTCCTTGGCTCAGACTGGCTGCGAGCCCAAAAATAAACACAAATAAAGTCTCTGGCAAGAAGATAACAGAATGCAAAACAAAACTCTTACAAAGCAATTCACTTCTCCAAGTGTCTCCTTGAATCAGGGTTACAGAAAGCAAATCACTTCTCCAAGTGTCTCTCACAAACAAACCATGACCGATGAATGATGGACGTTGACTCCTGCAACCAGGGCGTGGCACCATCTGTCCTTTTATTACCAGAAGACGACACTAACGAGCCCCAGCTGCATTGTTAATCTTGCATCCCGACTCAACTCACAGCAAACGTCTGCTGAGTCACAACAGAATGTAATAAGGGTTAACTGGAGAGGCAGTTTCTGTAAGCAGGACAATAAAGATTAAGCTAGAAACAACACCAGAATGTTTCCTTCCTGCCTTCCTTACAGGATTAGCCCTGTGAAGTGGAACAAACCAAAAGAAGATTTCTTCCAACAACCGGTTCTCTGAACCTCTTAGAAAGTTAAGAACCGGTTCTCCCGAATAGGTGCGAACTGGCTAAATCCCACCACTGCTAAGAGGGCAGTAGGGGGCGTGCATAAGCGCACCAGTGTGCCTACCACCCCTTTCCTACTGTCTCCATTTATTCATAGCCATTTACTGTGTTCATATTTATGTTTATACTTATACCTGTCATCTTTTACATGTTTGACAAATTAAATAAAAAATAAAAACATTATCAACTTTTCATTGCCAGTAGGAAGGGAGCATTGTTCCACTTTTTCCCTGTTGGAATATGAAGATGTATATCAGAAGACAATCAACAAGAGCCGAGGTGGCGCAGTGGTTAGGGTGCAGTACTGCAGGCCACTTCAGCTGACTGTTATCTGCAGTTCAGCGGTTCTAAGCTCACCGGCTCAGGGTTGACTCAGCCTTCCATCCTTCCAAGGTGGGTCAAATGAGGACCCAGACAGTGGGGCCGATATGCTGACTCTGTAAACCGCTTAGAGAGGGCTGAAAGCCCTATGAAGTGGTATATAAGTCTAACTGCTATTGCTATTGCTATTAATACAAATCTCGCCATTCCTCAACAACTCCATCTGTTGTGGCAACAAAACTCGGACTTTCCAAAAAAAAAAGGTGGCGACAATCCAGGCATTTGGGCTCTCCTCCAAATGAAAATGCACAGGTAACTTAGAGTTTTATTAAAACTCTTCAGGAAGGCAGATGTCCAAAACATAATTCTTAATCAAGCAGCATACAGTATGATCTACTGACAATCTGGTTGATATTAAAAAATGAAATGCTAATATTACTCTTACGCAAACACACAAGAAGAAATGTATCTGAGGCAAAGGAGAAACTATGAAACTCAAGCTTACAGTTTGCCAGTCACTTCTGAGAAGAAGGCCCATAATTTACTGTTCACAAAAATTCATCCAAACCATTAATAATCTCTAAAGCAAAGGAAGCACTAAGAGATGCATGCAAATGTCTTTTTCCACATAAGCAACAAGAGGATTATTAGTCAATAACAAATGTTATTCATCTTCATAATAGCTAAATGACAAGCTACTTAAAAATAATAAATGCCTCCTCCTTGTTCGCTACATAGGGCAAATATGACCTTTGCATATTTTAAGCAAAGGACTCCTCTTTTCAAACAGTTTGCTGAGTTTTTTTTAAAAAAAATTAGAAATGATGAAATCTTTGCTGTTGGCTTATAAAGAAAAAGATCTGTGTATAAGTGTGAGTCCATGTGTGTCTCACAAATTTCAGACTTTTGTCCCTCTGATAAATGAGAATGTACTAGTAGACCAGTGGTTCCCAAACTTGGCAACTTTAAGACTTGTGGACTTCAACTCTCTGCTGGCTGGAGAATTCTGGGAGTTGAAGTCCACAAGTCTTAAAGTTGCCAAGTTTGGGAACCACTGTAGTAGACTGATGGTTTCTGCAAACGATAAGTTATCTTCAAAAGGGCTGTTTAAAAAAAACTCATGTAAGATATTGCCACATTAGAGAGAGACTAGACCAGTGTTTCTCAACCTTGGCAACTTGAAGATGTCCGGACTTCAACTCCCAGAATTCCCCAGCCAGCATTCGCTGGCTGGGGAATTCTGGGAGTTGAAGTCCGGACATCTTCATGTTGCCAAGGTTGAGAAACACTGGACTAGACAGAAAAAGCTCCTGGGATGGAATTTCTTGTTTCTTAACACCCAACCCAACCATATGAAATAATCCTTCACCAGAATCCTGTTGGCTCATCCATGACTTCTGACCTAAAGGAAACTGTTAGGAACCAAGATATTTATAAGGGCACAAGTCTAGATCTATCACTCACAGGAATCAAAGCAAATATAGGTGTCCCAGATTAATGTTGCAGGATGCAATCTGGGTGGGTCACTGGGGCCAGAGCTTTTGTCTTCCGAGCTTTTGGACTGTGGCTTTTTAAACATTAACTCATTGGCTGCTGTTGGCTTGTGCTGCCAAGCCCCCACCTGCTAAGCAGTTGATAAGCTGGTGGTAAATCTACTCCAGTTGCATGTCAACAGGAGTGTTGATTTACCACCAGCTTATCAAGTACTTCGGAGGTGAGGGCTTGGCAGCACAAGCAAAGGGTCAGCCAACGACTTAATAGTCTGCCATCAACACCCAGTTCGACATCTAAACAGGCACCATATAAATACCACGCACAGAGCAGCCCAAAGAAGACAGTCTGCTAGAGAGAAGTTCCCTGAAGATGAGCTCCAGAATGAGTCTGAAAGCTTGGAAAACAAAACCTTTGGTCCCGGTATCAACCCAGATTGGAGCCTATCATCAGTATACTTATTCCTATTACAGTGAAACCTCAGTACTCATTGTTAATTGGTTCCAGGAAGCATGATGAGTACCAGAAATGATGAGTTCCAATCAATTTTCCCCCCACAAGGAGTAATAGAATGAATCACAAGGCAGCTGATACCGACAAGTTCTAGCTTGTGCATTGAGTATCAAACAAACGATGAGTACTGGGGCAAAATGTTTGTGTCAAAATGTGCTGAGTACCAAATTTGATGAGTTTCAAATAAATCGAGTACCGGAATATCACTGTATTGTTATTTTAGTAATTTAGTAATTAATGGAAGAGTTTGACAGTTTTAATAAATATTATTTCTCTATTACTCTTATAATAATTTTAGCTTTTATTGTACATTAACCATGAGCATTCATGGAATGTGACTATATATAAATATGCAATGCAGAGAAAGAAAGAAAGAAAGAAAGAAAGAAAGAAAGAAAGAAAGAAAGAAAGAAAGAAAGAAAGAAAGAAACTAACTAACTTAATGCAGCCCAGAAGCCTTTTTATTCAAAGTTTTCAAAGAAACAGAGTGTACTTTATTCAAAGTTTCCAGGAGAACAGAAAGACTTTATTCAAAGAACAGAACATTATTAGAAGTACCCAAGAGATATTTTGGGATCCTCAAAGCAATCTACCAGTACTAGATGAGGAAGTTTTGGAAGGAAGAGCATTTGTCTTAGATTTTAGATGGGGAGGAATTTCCATCATAAATTTTGTTCCAGGTTTGATCAAATCGATCAATACATTTAATTTAAACCAATGAATTGTTTTGTTAAAATATACAGTAATCCCAAGGACTTTGATATAATGCAATGGATTTAAAAATAAAAAAATTTAAACATTATGTAAATTCAGGGATCTTATCTTTTTATTAACTGAGTCAACATAATGATTCTACTATTTTATTATAAACTGAGTTATCTTTTTATCTCTCATATCTCATTAACCCATCAACAATATTAACAGTACTTGAAATCAAAGATAAATATTTATTTCTTTATTCTATTCAGATTCCACTGATTCTGATTGTGTCTTAATTCTGTATTTTCTGTACCACTTTTGAATGATAATGTATAGCAGGTTGAGAAAATTACCAGATTATTCAATTAACTGGACTAAATCTCATGTCACTTATATGCACTCCGGTTTACATGGATATTTTCAAAAACTGTTTTTGCAAAGAATTTTGCAAGTTCTTTTAATTCTCTGCAAATTAAAGTGAAAGAGAGATAAGCGGGGGGGGGAAAGGCTAGTTAATATGTGGAAATATTAGTAGTAAGATAACAAAATAGGAAATTCCTAAACAGATTGGAAAAGAGGTGGAAGAAGAAATAGATTGACTTTAGGATGGATGGAGAAAGGTGGAAGAATAGAGAGGAGAAAGATACTTGTGTGTGGGGGGGGGGTATTTTTTAAAGCAATAATAGTGATAAATAAACTGCCTGAGAGAAAAATTGGTGGAAAGACATTGTCCCACAAGTAACCAGAGGAATCCTCCACTCAGCCAACTCAGGGTTTGGTCTCCATTCTCTTTTCTGGCAACTCAACAAATAAGAGCAAATTTTAGGGGACTCCTTGGATGTCAGCAACTCTAACTTCCCTAGAAGCGAAATAATATTGCAAGAGAACAGAAGATCAGCAAAAACTGCTGACCTTGTTCCTTTTTCCAATCAGCAGTAGCCATTGCATCCAAATCCTTCTATTCACTGAAGACTCTGAACATTCACAGAGTTATTCTGCATCCAATTCTTTGTCCAATCGCATGGGGTACAATATAAAGATCTTATTTTGTGTCTAAAGCAGTAGAGGTGACTCTTCTTCTTACCAACCAGTGTTGACATGCAAGTTCATTAGAATTTGCACAACAGTTCTGTTGACTGGATGACATCCTAAGGACATGGTTTATGTTACTGTGGCACAGTAAAGGAAGGTGGGTAATTTGAGGTTTGAAAGCAGCAATGGGTCAAAGGCTAAATACTATTCATTGTAGAAAGAGCGTGAAAAGTAGCAATTACACTTTCAACCTTATAGTAGTGCTATATTAAAACGGTTGGCTCTACTGTTTATAATGACAGCTTTTGCTCTATCCAGAAGACTGATGAACATTACATGGAGGAAGAGAGGCTCTTTAAGAAATAATCCTAGTCTTAAAGACACTAATTGTATTTTTTTCCTCCTCACCCACATGTTTTTATAGTAGTAATCGACACAGGAAATTAATGCTTTTTTCTCGTCTCCATATATTCTCCCCCCATAAAATTGCTAAGGAACAAACACCAGTGAACATTTTAAAATAAGCAGGCTTCTAAAGAGAAATAATTAAATAATTAAAACCTTGATTGGACAGCAACTGAGCTGTGCAAATTTCTGAAACAAACAGGCTAAGGTGAACCTCTTGTAAAATATCAAGCCAAATATCAAGCCAAATATCAAGCCAAATATCAAGCTTGGAAGATGGTTAGCGGTTTGGTTGAGAAAATCCCTTCTCTAGGATAGAAATAGAACAGAAATGAGTGAGCATACTCTCACTGGCAGTTGGAAGTGACAGAGCTTCCAGTGGATTGTGGTAAATTTTGCTGCAGAAAATGTTTGAACAAGTTGGCAGTAAAATAGCTAAATGACTTGATAGCAAATTGACAGGTTGTTGTTGTTTTTTAAAAAAAGAATACATAAAAGGCTTATAAAGATTAAAGAATAGATGGAAGAAAAAGTTAACAAAATGGAAAGCTCTGTAAATCAAGTGTCTACATGTAAAACAAATTAATGACTAAGTGGAAAAGTTTGAACAGTGAGACAGAAGTTATAGACTAAGAATTGGAAAGAGAACTAAATAATCTGGTCTACTGGAATTGAGAGAGAAGGGTTTTTTCTTGAGACTTACAGGCATTATAGGGTTTCTGATGAAGATCTTAGAAAAAAAAGATGATTACAGTTTTGGCAAATTTTTGAACAGGAGAACAGGAGACAAAGAAAGAAATTAATAAAAATTAATAAAATAAATTCAAGATGTATGAGAACAAGAGATGTTCCAAGAAATGTTTTGGTACACTTTGTCAGGAAGAAGACAAGTCACGTTTTGCAACAGCATTTTAATACAAGACTGAAGATTGATACCTCAGATATAATTGTCCACAATGAAATTCCTTTAAGAATTTTGCATAAGAAAAAAGGGGGGGGTTGGAATGGGCTACTGGAAAATTAAAACAGAAAGAAATAAGGGTAGAGGATTTTAAAAAGAAATTAAAAGAATGTTTTGAAGATAATCTAAGTAAAAGAAATGATTTAAGAACAGTTTGGGTTGTAAATAAAGTTTTTATCAGAAGTTAATTTATATAATACAATAGTGGATTTAAGAAGAGTCAAAACACAAACTATTTGGAGGAGATAAAGAATAAAGAAGGCAAATTAAAGAAATTCCCAGGGAAAATAAGTATTTATCAACAGATTAACCTATTTCAATTACAGTTATCTATGTTAATGAGGGAAATGGAAATAAAAAATGCATTATGTAAAGCAAAATGAGTGAAAATAAACCAGGGAAATGGACAGACAAATTAGGAAAAGAAAATGAAGAGAAAATGATATTGAAATTCCAAGAGGGAGTCATGGTATTAATTTACAATGCGGCCATATAAAAAAAACATTTTATCAATATTATTCCAACTTGTATAAAGGAAACAACATCTCTCTAGAGAAAATAGATTAATATAAATCTATAAAATTTACTGAAACTTCTTACAGGGGAACAGAAATGAATTATGAATGGACATAACAATAAGGGAAGTTTCTGAAGCTATAAAAATATTAAATCAGGAAAGGTGCCAGGGCCAGATGGATTATTACTTTCTCATTACAAATGTTTTGAGGATGAACTTTAGAACCTCTACAAAACACAATAAACTCTATTTTACAGGGAGAAAAGATGCTCGAGAGTTCAAAAGAAACTAATATAGTATTAATACCTACAGAGGGACAAGTTTTGACTTTACTAACATAAGGTTTGCCCCTTGTGTCCTCTTTTATTTATTTTTGTTCTTGAAATATTGAATATAGACATTTAAGATTGTGGGAGTACAGATGAAGAAAGATAAGAACTTTTGCAGATGAGTTCTCATTGGTTTTGGAAGGTCCTTTAAAGAGAATTAAAACATTAATAGGAAAATTAAAACAATTTGAAATATTAGCTTGCTTTTGGGAAAGGAATCCAGCAAAGCTGTATGCTGTCACCCTGCCTATTTAACTTACATGCAGAGCACATCATGAGAAAGGCGGGGCTACATGAATCAAAAATTGGAATTAAGATTGTAGGGAGAAATATCAACAACCACAGATATGCAGATGATACCACTCTAATGGCAAAAAGTGAAGAGGAATTAAAGAGCCTCTTGATGTGGGTGAAGAAGGAGAGTTCAAAGGTTGGCTTGAAACTCAACATTAAGAAAACTACTAAGATCATGGCATCCAGCCCTCTCAATTCCTAGCAAATAGATGGGGGAAAATGGGGCTAGTGACAGATTTTATTTTCCTGGGCTCCAAGATCACCACAAATGGGGACCGCAGCCAGGAAATTAAAAGACACTTGCTCCTGGGGAGGAAAGCTATGGCAAATACTAAAGGATTTGCCTTTAGGATACTAATGGACAGGATACTGAAAAGAAGAGACATCACCCTGCCAACAAAAGTGCGTATAGTCAAGGCTATGGTTTTCCCAATTGCAATGGATGGCTGTGAAAGTTGGACCATAAGAAAGGCTGAGCACCAAAGAATTGAGGCCTTTGAACTATGGTGCTGGAGAAGACTCCTGCGAGTCCCTTGGACTGCAAGGCAATAAAACTTGTCAGTCCTAGAGGAGATCAACCCTGACTGCTCTCTAGAAGGCCAGATCCTGAAGATGAAATACTTTGGCCATCTAATAGCAATAGCAGTAGACTTATATACCGCTTCATAGGCCTTTCAGGCCTCTCTAAGCGGTTTACAGAGAGTCAGCATATTGCCCCCAACAATCTGGGTCCTCATTTTACCCACCTCAGAAGGATGGAAGGCTGAGTCAACCCTGAGCCGGTGAGATTTGAACCGCTGAACTGCTGATCTAGCAGTAGCCTGCAGTGCTGCATTTAACCACTGCGCCACCTTGGCTCTAATGAGAATGAAGAAGGAGAAGAGCCTCATGCTGGGAACGATGGAGGGCAAAAGAAGAAGAAGGGGACAACAGAGAATGAGGTGGCTGGATGGAGTCACTGAAGCAGTCGGCGTGAGCTTAAATGGACTCCAGAGGATGGTAGAGGACAGGAAGGCCTGGAGGAACATTGTCCATGGGGTCACAATGGGTCACAGCAACAAGCATGCTTTATGATTAATAAACAAAATATGAAGATGGAAATAAAAATAGTAAAATACAAATCAAACAAAATTCATGGATAAAGCAGGTTTTATTGAAAAACATTGAGAGAAAGGTAAAATATTTGGTATTACTTTGAAAAATGCAAATTTTATGTTAGTTCAAAATAACCATGGACTGAAGTAAAAAAAATACATATTAAGAGGGGAGAAACATCAATTGTCATTGCTGAAGAGAATTTCTGTGATTAAGAAGAATGTCTTGTCTAGAATGTTGTTTTGGTGCATATCTGTTTTGACAACTGATACACCAAACAATGGCAGAAGGATATATCAACATTTGTGTGAGAAGGGAAAAACCTGTGACATAAATATAAAGTGTTTCAAGATACAAAGTAAAGAGGAGGATTGGATTTATCTAATTGAAAATGGTATTTTGCAAACTGTTGTTAGATTTGAATCAGTGGTGGGTTTCAACATTTTTAGAACCTCTTCTGTAAGTGTGGCCTGTTTTGTGGGAGTGGTTTGCCAGCCATGTGACTGATGGGAGAGGCTTGCCAGGCAAGTGACTGGGTGGGCGTGGCCAACTTGTAAAATGTGGTGAAACTCACTTAACAACACTTTTGCTTAGCAACCAAAATGTTGGCTCAGAAACTCTGGCATTTGAAGCACGCAAGTCTTAAAGCTGTCAAGTTACAAGACCCTTGCACCCCTAACCCTTTAGAAAAAAACCCAGGGGTGTTCAAACTTGACAGCTTTAAGACTTGTGGACTTCAATTCCAAGAATTCCTCCTCTCACTTTTTGTAGGCTAGTTTCCTTTCTTATTTTATCATGTTTTAGGCAGCATCTCTTTCCCTCGGCTCTCACCCCAGTCTCCCAAGAGTTATTGCCATAGACCATTACAATCGGGGCGGTTCGCAAATGTGAGCGTGCAAGATCCTTCCTTGCATGTGCTTTTGGCGGAAAAATGGGATGCTATAGAACCACCACCAATGGGTGGGCAGAGTCAGCCATGGGTGGGCGGAGCCATCCACAATTTCCGCTACCAGTTAGGGCGATCCGCTCTGAACCGGTAGAATACTACCTCTGATTACAATACAAGATAACCATATTTGATGAAGCATAATTCATTTAAGTTCAATTACACTTTCTTTTTGTCTTCACACATGTTTCTCTATCGCTGGCCTTACCCTGTTGATGGTTTGTGGATTCTAATGTGAATATTAAAAGGTTAAGTGTGGTCCTTAGCTTGAAAAACTAAATACTCCTGTTACCGAACCTTAAAATCAGAGAAGAGATTGGCCAGTGAAGTGAAATTTATTACCAAACCCAGATAATTTGCTAGAAATCTGACTGGCCTCTGAAAAGAGGATAGTATATTGGCTATGTCATTTTCATTAGAAGGAACCCATCTCCTATAGTTACTAACCAAATGCCTATTTTACTTTTTTGTCATAATCCATGCATGCGAGCTATAAAACCTAATAGACTTATATAGCTATCCATTATGACCTCCTAATAATAAATCATGTTTCAAGCAGCTTTTTAGCACTTATAAAATACAGTGTGGAATGTAATAGTTTGGTTCTAATAGAGTACATCAAATCAGCCCACAATAACATGTATTATTTAGAACCCATTTAATGATAGTCCAAAAGCTTTAAAAAATAGGCAAAAAGCATTGCACTGGAACATAGATATCTAAATTACTTTGATTAGCTATATAATATACAGAAGCAGTTTCAGAAATGGGCTTCAATTATGCAGCAAAATGGAATAAATGATAGACTGTAGGTGTCTCATTTGCTTTTTGATACATTTTGTATTTATACTCGCAAATAAGCTCCTGATTGCTTTCTATTGTCATTACTATCCATGACAAGGGCAGTGTTTTTTGCAAAACTCAGCTCATTGTGCTGGTTTTCTTAACACAAGTATTAGTTTATATTTTAAACTTTTTGCAACATATTCTCCATGGAACTGAGCTGGAGGATACAAGATAAACAAGAGCCTTTGCAAAAATATTTGCTTTGAAAAATAATATAAAAGAACACAGCAAAGGGAGGAAACGTAATTCAGTGATAAAGTACATGCTTTGTGCACACAAATTTCCTAGTTCAAAAGTTAGCTTTCCCATTTTAAAGGCCCTTAGATAAAAGGCCTGAAGAGAGATCTGTCTGAGATCTTGGAGATTTCTTTTTGCTATTTCCTTAGGCAGTGGTGGGTTTCAAATTTTTTAGAACCTCTTCTGTAGGTGTGGCCTGCTTTGTGGGAGTAGCTTGCTGGATATGTAACCAGGTGGGAGTGGCTTGCTGGACATGTGACTGGGTGGGCATGGCCAACTTGTAAAATGTGGTGAAACTCACTTAACAACGCTCTTGCTTAGCAACCAAAATGTTGGCTCAGAAACTCTGGCATTTGAAGCACGCAAGTCTTAAAGCTGTCAAGTTACAAGACCCTCGCACCCCTAACCCTTTAGAAAAAAACCCCAGGGGTGTTCCAACTTGACAGCTTTAAGACTTGTGGACTTCGACTCCCAGAATTCCTCCTCCAATCATGTTGGCTCAGAAACTCTGGCATTGGAGCACGCAAGTCTTAAAACTGTCAAGTTACAAGACCCTTGCACCCCTAACCCTTTAGAAAAAAAAACCCAGGGGTGTTCAAACTTGACAGCTTTAAGACTTGTGGACTTCAACTCCCAGAATTCCTCCTCCAGTCATGTCAGCTCAGGAACTCTGGCGTTGAAGTGTGCAAGTCTTAAAGCTGTCAAGTTACAAGACCCTTGCACTCCTAACCCTTTAGAAAAAAAACCCAGGGGTGTTCAAACTTGACAGCTTTAAGACTTGTGGACTTAAATTCCAAGAATTCCTCCTCTCGCTTTTCATCTTGATGATGCGCGGACGGGCGGGGGAGGGAGCTGGAACCGGTTCTAAACGGCACTGTAGATTTGTGGAACCTCTTCTATAGAAGAGCTTAGAACTGGCAGGAACCCATCCCTGGCTTTGATGTTTAGATGTCCCCAGAAACCAAACATTTTGGATGACTGCAACAGCCTTGTTTTGACTCATTTGCAGCTAAAGACCGGACACTAAATGGAAAATATGCTTTGGTCATCACAGGATTGGAGTTAGCATAGCTAGTGCTATGCTCATCGGTTTCATAAAAACAGTAGAATGACCTTTACATAGGGAAAATAGCAATAGCACTGAGAGTTGCAGTATATGCCACTTCATAGTACTTTGCAGTCCTCTAAGGTTTACAGAGTCAAGATTCTCATTTTACTGACCTTGGAAGGATGGAAGACGGCGTCAACCTTGAGCCGATCAGGATCGAACCAGTGGTAACTGGCAGGGTTAGCTTGCAATACTGCATTCTAACCACTGCACCACCACACCCAACTGTTGTGATAAGCCTAGCCAGACTCATTCATGAACCTGGGGACACTATTTATCCTTGTGAGGAGTACCAAACCTATTCAGATTTATTCGTTATTAGCACATACGTTTAGAAATGAAAAGAAGAAATAAATTTTATTAAGAACAAATACCTATCTTGTAACACTTAATATTCTGTTTTCAGATATGGAGGAAAAGAAGAAAATAACTCTTCTGCTGGAAGCAGCTTAAGAGTTTTTCAATGAGAATAAAAGGAGAGCAAAGACAAAAACATAAGCAAAGAGAAAGTCCATTTATGATCCTATTCCTAATCATCCTAGTAATCAATAATAAACCTAGTTTCTGGACCTTAATATCTCATTTTTCACCTCAACACTTATTTAACAAATTTGACAAGAAATACCTCAGTACCACCTTTAGAACCTGCATAAAATTTCACTCCATTGTTAGCTGACAATGTTTGCATATAATTGTATATGAATATAAAAGCTTGTTATGTCACTGAAGTTTCAACCCCCATCCAAAAAGGATTTTTTTTCGAAATGAATAGCAATAGCAGTTCGACTTATATACCACTTCATAGGGCTTTCAGCCCTCTCTAAGCGGTTTACAGAGTCAGCATATCGCCCCCAACAACAATCTGGGTCCTCATTTCACCCACCTCGGAAGGATGGAAGGCTGAGTCAACCTTGAGCCGGTGAGATTTGAACAGCCGAACTGCAGATAGCAGTCAGCTGAAGTGGCCTGCAGTACTGCACCCTAACCACTGCGCCACCTCGGCTCTTTAGAACCAGAGCCATGATCAAATCCGTAGATCTGAATATGAAACCACTGGCAAGATTTTTCATTGTTTGTCCCAGGCTTTGCAAAATATTTTTTCTTCTTTTTATGACCTTGTAATCTCTTTTATCGTGGTTGAGTAGGGTGACTGGATGGAATATTTACTGGCCAGAGCATTTACTGGCTAGATGCCCTTCCTGATGCCTATGCAGAGTTCACAGCAGATATTTTTTCTTTGTGTCCTGACACAGAAACATCTGTCACTGTCTAGGATTGATCTCTCAACCTTCTGAATGGGAAGCGAGCATCCTTACCTCTAGGCCACCATGCTGCTCAGACTTTGCAAAATAAGACACTTTAATAATTAAATACTTTCTCATGCTTATCTTGATGAATGTCTCCACACTGTGTTTCAACAAAATAATGTACCTTTTTGAGATATAACATGTTGTTTCATTTTATATCTACTTTTGTTTTCTTTTTCCAAGAATATGTCATTCAAGTTTATATTAACACCATTTATGAATGTCTACAATTAACAATTAACATTCTCTACAATTCATCAGAGAATGAGTCCTTTCACCATTTCTGCTATGATGGCCTCACACACTGTCCACGTTTTCAAAACCAGACTAGGTTTTCATACCGTTGGGCAAATTTCCTAAAGTTCCTAAAGAGTATAACAAAAATAGATAAATAAAATCTCCCTTGAAGAAAACTAAAAACAGTTTTTTCCCAGGACTTTTAAACTGAACAGGAACCTAGTGTACATTATAAAAGCTTGTTAGTCTACCTGAAAAGATTCTTTGAAATATCTGCTATCTGATTTTTAAAATTAAATTTACCAGGTGTTGAATTGGCATTTCTGGATTCAAAGGTTACAGACTATACCAAGCTACATTTTTCCTACAAGTCATTCTTTTTGCATTCTTGTTAGGTAGTCCCACCATTACATGTAAATGCTCCATCCCAAGGGTTAGTCCTCAACCTTTTGAGGCTGATGAGCAGATTTATACCTTCCAGAAAAATGACTCAGCCACAGCCACCTTGCAGATGGATTATGCTTCCGTAATAGACAGTATGATTCACAATGGTCAGGTGGTTGTTTGCCATTCCCATTAATGTCTGGTTAAAAACTACAAGGAGATTAAAGTAGTGCCACAAGATTCATATGGCAATATCATATAATATGTATGATGCAAAATGATGCACAAAGGTCTCTTTGTGCCACCTGTAACTCAGCATGAATGTGAGTGGGAATAAATAGGATGTCATAGGTCCCACTACCATCATAATATACCATTGCCAGTGACGTGCGGTGAGGTTTATGCCTGGTGAGGCTCAGCTGGGCATCTCTTCAAAGACTCGCCAGCTCCAGCGGAGTTCCTTCCCAGCCTTTGGCGAAGCAGTTCAGCGGGGCAGCGGTTGGCCTCGGCGGAGGAGGGGGGGGAATTTGCATCGCGGGAGCCGCCAAGCACCCGGGTCTGCAGCAAAGGCGCTTGGCAACTCCCGCGATGCAAAGTGCCTGTCTCCACAAGAAAGAAGCGAGGGCTTCTCCCACCTGGCTCTTGCAAGGAAACCCCCAGCTAAGTGTTATGTGGCTGGCTGAAATGCGCGGACGTTTCCAGCCACCCACAGGGGGACTAGGAGGGAAGGGATCGCTCCTCGGGAGTCTTATCTAGCCAGCAGCCCCAGGAGACACCCCCCCCCCAAGAGAAGAATTGGGGCCACCAAAGCTCCCACACCCACCCACCTTTGGGATGCAAGAGACGGCAAGGCTCTCGTGCGGTCTCTTCTGACAAGAGTGAGCCTCCTCCTTCTCCCCTACTCCTCTCTCCTCTGAAGCGCGCCAAGTTCTCTGGCCTCCTCCTATAGTTAACACTGAGAGCAGACACCAAGCCACTGTGACTTGAAATCTGGTAGCAACTATCCTGGCTTTAATTATTTTTAAAAAATTCTTTTAAATTCTTTCCTTTCCCTCAGGAGACTAGGGATGCCCCGCCTCCCCTGCCTCTAGTGACTGCACGTCCCTGACTATTGAATTTGCACTTGGTTACTGTAGAAGGAGTGGCAGAAGTAGGGAAAGAATCAGAAGATGAATCAGCCTTGGGTCGGTACCTAGTCACAAGCAAACCAAACCCAACACCTCTTGAATTCTGTTGACGCTTATCTAATGCCAAGATAGTGCTAACCATTATTCAATAGATTCCTGTGCATAGGTATGTTGAATAATAAATCAGTTTAACTGGAGCTCCATAGGTGGTCCTGATCTTTCACAACTGGAAGTTACAATCCTTTACACATTATCTGCGGTGACTGTGTTAATCCCAGAGGTATCCCTTTAAATAGAAATTATATAAATCAGTATGTCTACATTTATTTGGGATGAAAGGAGAGATATTTCAAAAACGTCATTTTATTTAAGTAGAATATGTTAGGCAGAGAGACTTGTAAGTGTGCAAGAGGTGTCAGTGGGTATACAAGTATAGGCAACGATCTTTATGAATCTTTCTATGAATTTTTCCCTTGCATTTTAAAAAATTGTAGCGATTGTAGGCAAACCCATCTCAAGTGTTGGAATCTCAAAGGAAAAAGGACTTTGTTGTTTGTTTGGAATAAACTACCTTTCCTCTAAAACAGTGTTTCTCAACCTTGGCGACTTTAAGTCCTGTGGACTTCAACTCCCAGAATCCCCCAGCCAGCACAGCTGGCTGGGGGATTCTGGGAGTTGAAGTCCACAGGACTTAAAGTCGCCAAGGTTGAGAAACACTGCTCTAAAACAAAGCATTTTTAATCCATAATATAAGGCTACTTTAATTGCATTTTTTTTCTATTTCTGACTCTGTAAACTGCTTAGAGAGGACTGTAAAAGCACTGTGAAGTGATATATAAGTCTAAGCGCTTATTGTTATTGCTATAATCCCCAGATTTTGTCCAGGCAAATCTCAAAGTCACTACTACCAGGAAAGGTGTTTTAATGCATAAAATTAAGTACAGATAGAGTCTAGACAATGATATCATCATGGGAAATGAGCCAAGAATTCTAAATTCTTTTTACAGAAAATTCATTTATCAACCGTTTATTTTCTACCAAAGGAAATGATTGGTTGACCAAGCTTCAGGTGTGTAGGACTTGCATTTTTAAAAAAAAAATTCTAGATCCATCAGTGACAGACTAGCTAAAAAGGAATAGAATTATTGGTAAATAGGTTTTCACTTTTCTCAAAATTAAATGATATACATTATGCCATCTTGTATGGTTTGAATATTTTGTTTGAAAAATTGTTTCGCTGAAGACACTCTTATGACCAATTACAAGTAACTATTCTTTAGTATTATTTTTGTTGGCCATACAGTCAGCCAGATGTTTAGACAGGATTTGTTATTCTGGTCCACCTATAAAGTCCTCCCCAAGGACCTGGTGCAGGAAAATGTCGCTTTTGGATGGCACTAAAGGTATTGTTGCAGGATGGAAAAAAAATTATTAGAAATTGTTGAGAATATTTGTAGCTCGGCTTGTAGGGTTTGGCATGGGTCTGTTCCCTGAGCTTGCTGTTTAGCTCCCAGACATTTCATTACCAAACTTCAATGGGGTTTTGGGGTGAAGTATCTTCTTCATTTATGTAGATCCAGAGTGGTTAGTTGGTCTAATGACTGGTTGAATCACAAGACTGGTTGAAACACAAGACTGGTTATATCACAAGACTGGTTGAAACACAAGACTGGTTGAAACACAAGACTGGTTATATCACAAGACTGGTTGAATCAGAAGACTTGTTGAATCACAAGACTGGTTGAATCACAAGACTGGTTGAATCACAAGACTGGTTGAATCACAAGACTGGTTGAATCACAAGACTGGATGAAACACAAGACTGGTTGAATCACAAGACTGATTCTGGTCTTGTGACTTTGTGACTTTTGACCGGTTGCTATGAGACTGGATTTCAACTAGTAAGGGGGTGGTTAATTCTGTCATTGTCTGGTGATTCGGATGATCTGCTTCCTTATGGGTTCATACACTGGTTCTAAGTCAAAGGCACATCAGAAGTGGCTGCCAGGCTACCACCAGGAGTAACAATAGCCCACAAATACAAGTTTACACTCAGACAGGAACTTACAAAGATCAAAGGCAGAATACAGAAGGAAGATAGCACCAACATAATATACAGAATCAGTTGTAACAATTGCAACCAGTTCTACAGGATGACAGTTAAAAATCAGAATCCATTAACACCAGCTGGCTGTCAAATGGCATGAGCCAAATGACCAATCACATCAACAAAAAACAACACTAGTTCAACTGGGACAAAGCCAAGGTCATTTATGCGAATTTACTGAAGCCTGGCATTCTACCAATGGGTCCATCAACAAACACATTGACTTAGAACCAGAGTATGAATCCATAAGGAAGTGAACCATTTGAACCACCAACCAATGAAAGAACCAACCAACCCCTCACCAGGTGAATTCTACACCTCGCAGCGGTCAGTCAGAAATCACAAAGTCACAAGACCAGAATTGGTCTTGTGACTCAACCAGACTTTTGATTCAATCATCCCTGTGACTCAATCAGTCTTGTGATTCAACCAGTCACAAAACCAAATGACCATTTAGGATCTATATAAATGAACAAGAAACCCTGATGAAGATGTTACCTAGTTTGGCAATGAAACGTCTGGGAGCTAAACAGCAACCTCGAACAGACCATTGCCAAAACCATTTTTTTTTAAATATTATCACTCAAGGCAGTGAACATACTTAATATTCCTGCCTCCTATTTCCCTACAATCAACAGCCTGTGAAGCAGATGGGCTGAAGGAGAATGGGACTGACCCAAAGTCACCAAGATGGTTTTCATATCTAACACAGGCGTAGAAATCACAGTCTCCTGATTTGTAGGCCACCACCTTCACCATTATGCCAAACTGGTTATCATATATGGTATGATGTTTTATGGGCTTATTGATTAACACTTGCTGATTAAGAGATTTAACCTTGCTACTTGTTGCAACATCTCATAAATAGCAGCAAAGGGTAAAGCCAACTTTCTGGCTGTAGAAGAGAGAGAGAGAAAAAGACTGTTCTCAATTTCAAAATGAGGTCACCCATTTTATATATTTATAACATGCATTTTTATAGTTCCCAAAATGGAACATGATTGAAAGAAGTAAATATAAATATATTTTGCATCTTTAAACTTATGGGAGACTGTAAATTCTAGTCCCACCTAAGCCATGAAAACCAGCTGGGTGACCTTGAACTAATCAATCTCTCTTAGCCGGACTCACCACACAGGATTGTTGTTGTGGGAAAATAGGAGGGGGAAGGTGTGTTAGATATGCTGTTCACCTTATTGGTAAAAAATAATAGAAGTGGGATAAATACATAAATTAAAATGACATAAGTAAATCTGGACCAAGCCAATTTTCTAAGTTTTCCAAAATGAAGCTGTTTCTCACTGCATCACTGTATCAATGCAACCCTTAGTAACTGAATAGTATACACATTGTTCCTGCCCAAATAAGCCCCTGCAAAAGGTTACTAATTCTTACCTTAGATAAACTTTGAAAAAGAAAAATGTAAGCTAAACTCACAATCAGATAACATTGAATTATAATGCGTAACCCATACAGTAGCCCAGGATTACACAATCTGGTTTTCTCTATCATTGATGTGCTTCCATTTACAGCTCTTCTACACACTTGATGTTCAGCATGTTAACTTAGTCAGATCTTTTCCTGCTTAAAATCCAGAAAATGTAACCAAAGATTCAGATTCAGTTGTTTCAGTAGCAACTGGTATTGTCAATGGCTTTTGCTTATGTTTTAAGTAAAATAGTTAATAACTAAAATATCATCTAATCTTTATTTATTTAGTATCCTATGACTATCACTGAATGTTGATCTTATGATTTACGATTATTATATTTTATGATGATGATATTTATCACTTGTTGCTTGTATGTATACTAGAAGTATATGCACCTGAGACAAATTCCTTGTGTGTCCAATCACGCATGGCCAATGAAGAATTCTACTCTATTCTTTAGAAACAGACAGGATAGATAGATAGATAGATAGATAGATAGATAGATAGATAGATAGATAGATAGATAGATAGATAGATAGATAATAGAAATAGATACTGAAGATTAGGATAGATAGATGATAGATAGATAGATAGATAGATAGATAGATAGATAGATAGATAGATAGATAGATAGATAGATAGATAGATAGATAAATAGGTCATGACTATCTAGTCAAAATATGGCCAAAATAAAATCTGAAACAATAAGATATTTGCTTTTGGTCTATAAAATGTATTGCTTAGGGCTACTATTTTAAAAAGTGAAATACATGTTGTTCAACTGTTCAGTCATTTCAGACCCTTGGTAACCCTATGGACTTCATTTCACCAGGGTTATCTGCCAGTAACTGCTTTTAGAGTTCTTATAACCTTATACTTGTGTCATCAGTGATAGTAGCTCACCACCATTTCTTCTGTCAAACTCCTTTTTGATTGCTTTCAATTTTTCCAAGCATCAAAATCCTCTCAATGACTCTTGCCTTATCATTATGTGCCCCAAATATTCCTTATTCATTGGCCCACTGAACTATCTGAGAGTACCTACTGTGGAAATTCTTGTTTTTCTCACAATCCAGGGCAGTCTCGTTACTTTTCAAACCATAATTCGTAGGCATTATTTTTTTTCTCTCCATCCACAGACATATGTTTATAAATGGGAAAAACAGAACCTTGTCTTGAAGCTTCTTGAATGAGAAAAGAAATGTCTTCAAAGAAAAAAAAAATCCAGAAAGTCCAGTTGCCAGTTTTAAAAAACCCACGAAACTTTGGGACAACTATGACCTGGATGACCGAGAATCTCCATAAGACTCCTTCTTAAAGTAACATTGGAAGAAGTAGTAGTTAAAGGTTGCATGATGGAGCGGGTCAAAAATTTTGGACATAATATAGACATAGTGGATTTGGAAAGAATTTGGAACACAAATTATAAATTAACAAAATCAGTAGCATACAAAGAAAACATGTCTTCTGCCATAGTATTTTAACTCAGATATCTCCATAGGCAGAATCTTGTCACAATTTGTCATAGGCCATAGTCATGTTGTTACATGACAACCTCTTGTTCTGGCACGAACAATGTACCTTTAATTTGAGCCAAGGTGGCGCAGTGGTTAGGGTGCAGTACTGCAGGCCACTTCAGCTGACTGTTATCTGCAGTTCGGCGGTTCAAATCTCACCGGCTCAAGGTTGACTCAGCCTTCCATCCTTCCGAGGTGGGTAAAATGAGGACCCAGATTGTTGGGGGTGATATGCTGACTCTGTAAACCACTTAGAGAGGGCTGAAAGCCCTATGAAGCGGTATATAAGTCTAACTGCTATTGCTATTGCTATTTTGCTGCCCTTACTGCATTCCTAGAGTACTTTGGACTGCTATCTTTACAGCTTCTTTATAGGCTAAAGAAGTACAAGGACCAAGTCTTTTCACTTGCACTTTCAATGTACAGATGTGAGTTGGAATCTACGAAATATTTTTCTCTCTAAATTCTAGAAGGTCCACATTTTAATCTGGACTAACGGCAGGGAATAAGAGGACCAAACCACTTGGAAGAAAACAGTGGCTGAATCAGAATCAGAATGCAGGAATCCTTTCATCTTGGTGTCTACGAAAAGACTGAACATTTTTCATGGCTTTACAGGGTCCCCTGCCCCTTCTAAATCATTTCAATATTGCTGATTATGTATAAGGATGCCTAAGACATTGTGCCGTTAGTGGGCCTGAAGATGCACTGTTGAGAGTTTTTGAGAAATGTGAGTGATAACATGTTGAAACCACTGCACAACTTTACTGCCATAAAGGAGAAATATGTAGATTTGGCTGACTCCCAACAGGAAGATGAGCTGCCTGGTTTTGTGGTGTTCGGAGGCATTAATGTTAAATTTGCCCAGTGGGAAGACCAGTTAAAGGGGAAATTACAGTATTTCAAGCATGAAAAATGAGCCTCTGCTGCACATCATCACCCTCTGATCTCAAGTAAACATTATTAGACCTTCCTCCTCGTTGCGTTTCTGCAGTCAGAGGTAAATAGGCAGCACACATATTTTAGAATTCAAATAAGCACAAAATACTCCATTAAAATACATTGCTATTGTAAAGTTAAGACAAAAACAAAAAGCATTTTGTACATAAATATATACGCTTGTATAACTCCCTAAAGCATCCCCAAGTAAAATGCCAGATCTGCTCACTCCACTGTCTCTTTTATAAGCCTTGAGTGTGAAATTTAAAACAATGCTCAAATAACTTTATAAGGGACTGAGCAATAAAATAAAACAAGACCTGTCTGCATTAAAGTGTAAACGCTAGGGAAAAGTTACAATTCATTAGCTCTACTCTGACAAATTAAAGCCCTGTGTGAATATTGATCCTGAATTTTTAACAAAATATCTGAAAAGCAGACTAAACCCAGAGCTAAAGACTGCAAACTTTATTTGATTTGGAAGGGAAATTGGCTTAAAAAGAAAGAAGGGGAAAAGACTGAAAAGCATCCTTTAAATAGAGCTTAGCAGAAGAGGATTAGGATTTAAAATGATAGCATAATATTTGCAGGTCATTACAGTAAGAAGCCCACATCAAAAAGGACAGATTGGTTTCATTTACTTGCTAGACAAAATGAAGGCAGAAGTGCTCTATTGTATTTGCATCCTGGGCCCACATTCTAATAAGTACTGAATTGTCTCCATTGTGCAAAAGACACACATGTCTGGAATATAGGGAAGATTAGAAGCCTGGGCAAGGAAGAATGCAAATATTTCATTTCTGTTCACAACTTACCTTCTGAGTATTTTCCATAATTGCTCTGTTTGCCTCCAGGTAGGTTTAAGGTATACCTTATGTGTTCTGACCCCCCTCGTCCCACACAAACACACACTCTGAGCCAAAGATAAGTTATGGCATTTAATTAACAGACAGACAGGTCCTTGGCAGCAAACCGGCACAGACAAGCTTGGGCAGCAATCCAGCACAGATAAGGCTTGGCAACAATCCATCCTACCAAGCTCACAATAATGTTCTCCGACATTAGTTCCTATGTTGACTTCTGCAAGAAGGGCGTGTGCACAAGCAGTCCTTTCATAGTCTGGAGAGGAGCCTAATGACCACCAGCTGAGTGCAATCACCTCCTGTACTTGCGCAACTGTTCCTGACGCCTATTAGTTCTTCAATGCCGGGCATCCAGGAACAACTTACTGCTGACCTCCGGCTCACTCTTCCTTGTTTCCTCCCCACTGGTCCAAGGCTCAGGTGCCTCCTGGTGGCCAACCAGCCTCTCTGCGCCCTGCTCAGAGTCGGAACCCAGTCCAGGGTCCTCCACATCCTCCAGAGCCGACTCATAGGGCCCCTCGCTGTCGGAGTCTGGTAGCAGCTCCAACGACTCCTGCTGGGCCACAACACTTATGTATAAGGTAAGGTATCTTATATAGGAGATGCCTATGGAGATTTTCAATCATCCAGATCATGGTTGGTCCAAAGGTGCTTTTTCAAGAGGCAACTGGACTTTCTTTTTTTTCTTTGAAGACATTTCACCTCATCCAAGAAGCTTCTACAAAGTGATGTATAACTCTAAGTACTATTCATACATGGCCAATAGTTGACATTTTTGTTGGGGTCCCAGGAACTTTTGTATTCAGATATATGCATCTTCATATTTTCTTTGAAGACATTTTACTTCTTCAGAGCTGAAAAAGGTTCTTGGATGAGAAACAAAATATCTTCAAAGGGGGTGGGGGGAACAGAAAGTCCAATTGCCTCTTGAAAAAGCACATTTGGGACTTAAATAGGAGAGTTTTCATGATCCAAGTATCATTCTCTCTACTGAGACTTTGAAGTATGAAGATGCATATATCTGAATATATGAGACCCCAACAAAAACCTCAACTATTGGCCATGTATGAATAGCAGTCAGATTTTACACACTTCAGAGTACTTTACAGGTCTCTCTAAGCAGTTTGCAGACCTCACATATTGCCAACAATTTGGGTCTTAGCTTTCCAACCTCAGAAGGAGGAAAGGCTGAGTCAACCTTGAGCCAGTCAGAATCAAACCTGTGGCAGTGATCAGTGAGTTAGCCTGCAATATTGCATTCTAACCACTGCTGCAACACAGCTCCATTAACAGAATGAACATGTTGGTAAATAAATTATTTATAGATAAAGTAACTGGAACAAAAGCTAACCATTCTAGTTTGCCTGGGAAAGTGTTGTTGTTGTTGTGTTTTTGTAAAGTGGGTAGCTGCCCAACTTGACATCCGATGGCTGGGTCAATGGATTTTCTTTTGTGCAGGGAGATGTACCTGGATTGAGGATTTTAACCCGACCTTCACCCAAATTCTCCTTCACAACCTTTCTGGTGGTGGTGGTTAAATTTTTATCCCGCCTTTTAATTTATTTATTTTATTTATTTACATCCCACCTTCATTATTATTTTTATAAACAACTCAAAGTTGACAACATACCTAATATTCCTTCCTCCTCCCATTTTCCCCCACAGCAACAACCCTATGAGGTGAGTTGGGCCAAGGGAGGGGAGTGACTGGCCCAATTGGGGCTAGAACTCACAATCTCCTAGTTTTTAGACCAGCATCTTAACCATTATATAACACCCGTTCTCTCCTTAGCATATTTTGCTCAGCTCAAGGTAGTGTTAGTCATTCAGAGGTTGTCCCACTACTCTGCTGATTTACTCTACTCCATAAGGCAGGTCTGCATAACTTATATTAGAGAATGGGCCATATGAAGAAATTAAAAGTCAAGGGATGCAAAGGAATATCTGGCACTTTGATCAGTTGTTCAACAGCTTGTAGAACCGCAACAGTGTTGGAACTAACGGTGGGGCTTGGGAACACTGAGTATGCTTGGCAATAGATCTTCCAGGGCAGCAGTTGCTAATTTATTGACCTTTGAAAAAAGTGCTAGTGGGCTGCACAATATTGGTGACACTGAAGGCATACAGGGGTCTTTGAGACTAATGTCACCATCAGCCGTGTTGTAATGAGAATCACATTTTCAACTGCAGTATTCAAATTATGAAAAAGGGCTTATCTAGAGAAACGCTAAGCGCCTTGTTTTGGGGATCTCTAGACAAAGGCATTTTTATTTCTCAGCAGGGATTATGAACTGATTGATAAGATGTCATCATCTCTGCATATATTTGGCAGCTATTTTCTATATCCAATAGTCTGTTGTTCTGATTTCTGTTTGCAACAGTTCCTTGTGTGCCACCTAGCAATGTTCTTGAAGGGCAGCTAATATTAGTTTAAAAAGATACACAGCAAATTATTATCAGTGATATATAATTCCTTGAATAATCCTTTCATGATTCCATATCTATTGTTTACTTAAAGTAATTTTTTTTAAAAAAAAATCTCATAATTAGGATTTACAAAATTGTAGAGATCTGAGGAAGGGAAGGGAAGGAAAAGAAGGAAGGAAGGAAGGAAGGAAGGAAGGAAGGAAGGAAGGAAGGAAGGAAGGAGGAAGGAAAGAAGGAAGGAGGGAAGGAAGGAGGAAGGATGGATTGATTTAATTCTGGTTTTTAGGCTACCATCTGGGTTGCAAAAATATAGATGATCATTAGATGGCAATAGATAAATATAAAGTATCTAGATTTTGTACCCTAGAGTCCATTTATAATCCAAATTCCAAACAGCTTTGTAGTATTCGATATGTTGGCAGTTAAGTGGAGAAGTCAAAGGAAGCTCTGAATGTTGAATAGGACGGTAAATTGGAGGAATACAGCACTTAAGTTATAAGTACTGTACATTGCAGTGAGAGTCTGTAAACAAACTCCTTCCTTTTAATTTTGTTCGGAGAGCTTTTTCATAGTCTAGAAAATCTAATTGCATGTGCTCTTGAGGCAGCAGTAAATGACAAGGTAATATCAACAGTGGTCCTTTTCCTATGGAAATCTGGCAGGCTCCCCATCCTTCTATCCTATCAGAAGATTCCCCTCCCCAACTTTGAGATAGGATAATATTGGAACCCAGGGACTATTATGGTTTATATATTGGGGAGTATTGTTTTAGGTAACTGGGAGTTGATTTTTAGACGCTGGTTTTTATTGCTTCTTTTGTGTTTTTCATTGCTGTAGGTTTCAAACCCCCAAAATTATGGCACATAACATAAAGCCCATATAAGTCAAATGCACAAAAAAAAAACAACAAATAAATGTATTTCTAGGGAAATTTTACAGGAAAAAAGTCTATCCCCCTTTTCTCTCATATACAATATATCCCAAGAGAGTTTTTTTAAAAAAGGTTTCTCCATGTGCCTGGAACTGCCCTTCAAATGTGGGCACATTTATTGAGAATTTTGGAAGTTGAAATCCCAAAAGGATTGAAGGATATCAGATTGCAGAAGGCTGCTGTCCATAGATCCCAGAATCATCTCACAGGTGTAGAGATGCCATAGTAGATACTGTAGAACAGTGTTTTTCAACCTTTTTTGTGCAAAGGCACACTTTTTTCATGAAAAAAATCACGAGGCACACCAGCATTAGAAAATGTTAAAAAAATTTAACTCTGTGCCTATATTGACTATATATAAAGTAATTTTCCCACGGCACACCTTACACTATGTCACGGCACCCTAGTGTGCCGCGGCACAGTGGTTGAAAAACACTGCTGTAGAAGTTCATAAACTGAGTTAGAGCTGAGGTGGCGCAGTGGTTAGAATGCAGAACTACAGGCTACTTCAGCTGATTGCAGTTCTGCAGTTCGGCTGTTCAAATCTCACCGGCTCAGGGTTGACTCAGCCTTCCATCCTTCCGAGGTGGGTAAAATGAGGACCCGGATTGTTGTTGGGGGCAATATGCTGACTCTGTAAACTGCTTAGAGAGGGCTGAAAGCCCTATGAAGCGGTATATAAGTCTAACTGCTATTGATATTGCTATTGCTCCATCTATCTATCTATCTATCTATCTATCTATCTATCTATCTATCTATCTATCTATCTATCTATCTATCTATCTATCTATCCGAGGTGGCGCAGTGGTTAGGGTGCAGTACTGCAGGCCACTTCAGCTGACTGTTATCTGCAGTTCAGCTGTTCAAATCTCACAGGCTCAAGGTTGACTCAGCCTTCCATCCTTCCGAGGTGGGTAAAATGAGGACCCGGATTGTTGTTGGGGGCGATATGCTGACTCTGTAAACCGCTTAGAGAGGGCTGAAAGCCCTATGAAGCGGTATATAAATCTAACTGCTATTGCTATTGCTAATAATACTCATGGGGTTGCCTCTGATAAACCCTCTGAGGCACATTCTGTTCACTTAGAATAAAGATATTTTCCCCAACAAATTTGAAATATGTATTGTTTAAATTTTAAAAACCATATCAAAGGTAAACACGGGACTGTGGCTTCAAAGGAAACATGGATGGTTTTGAACAGAGAGGTTAAAGGCAAGAAGATCTCAGTGAAGAAGCCTGTAATTAAGAAATCATTTAAAAATAATAATATCTCAGACATGAGTATTTTAAAGAGCTCAAGGTTACCATTACATCCATCAGTGAGGAACTAGAATTTACTTACTTTAGAGACAGAAAAAGGTCAGGCTAAAAAGCTGGAGTTACAGAACACCGTGAAAAGAACTAAATAGCAGGGCATTATATATGTATACACAAAGCCAGAATGCTCTCCATTTAAAGAAATATAATCAGAAATGTCTCAAATAATACACTGGAGAAGCAAGAGTGTTTTTATTTTCTTGCTATAAGCACAAATGCCATTTGGGAATGAATAGACAGACCTGAATGACAGAAATCCAAGGAGAAGGCTGATTACAAAAAGAATCTATTAGGACATTATAATCTCATCCATTCTGCAAACCAAGTAAAAGAACCGCATGGTAAGATTTGCATAATGCAGACTTCAAGGTAGGTTTTTTTAAAAAAGCGGTAACTATAAGATACTGTATGTGGCTTCTTGATTTTTGTTTTTTAAAAAAGACCTTCTGTTAATGTTTTGCTGGGAAGCAAAGACATTTATAGAAGCAGAACATTGAAATATGTAATTGGGATACTTTCTCTTGCCCCCCTCACTTTCCAAATACTTGAGATTTGAAAATAAGAATCACCGGGTAGTATGAAATATGTAAATCTTCTCCAGCCCCTTTACTTGGTTCCATCTCCAAGTGTGTGCAAAAATGCCTGGAGTTTCTTAATGCATTTGCATGCAAGAAGTGACATTCTTCACCTCCCTTTTAACTTCTCTTTTTGAAAATGTTGAAAACAGTGGACGGTCTTGTGGATAATGCAGAAGCACTTCTACATTTCTCAGACCAGCCCCCACAAAATGTGGCAACCTGTTTTCTCATTTTTATTTGCAAAGAAAAAAATCATCCCAAATGATTAGAGGGCTGATGCAGCTCTCCTATTAAAAAAGATGATAGCAATTGGGGGCATTGATTATCTATTTAGCTTGGAAACACAAATAAATAAGGGGAAGCATGAAAGAGATACAAAACTTCCTGCATGGCATGATTTTCTGGAAGCATGTCACAACCCTTCTCTTCAGGGAATAGAGTAGAAAAGTTTATCTATCTGAGTATCTTATGATACCGTCTGTTATATTGTATTTACTTTATTAAGATTAATCATTTTGTAGTGTTATTTATTATTATATTTCCATTACCACATATATTATCCATCTCTTAGAGCTGTGGTTCTCAACCTGTGGTCCGGGACCCCTTTGGGGGGTCAAATGACTCTTTCACAGGGGTCGCCTAAGACCATCGGAAAACACATATTTTTGATGGTCTTAGGAACTGAGACACCAATTTTATGGTTGGGGATCACCGCAACATGAGGAACTGTATCAGTGGTGGGTTTCAAAAATTGTTCGAACCTACTTTGTGGGTGTGGCCTCCTTTGTGGGAGTGGCTTGCCGCCCATGTGATCGGATGGGAGTGGCTTGCCGCCCATGTGACCGGATATGAAGATGCCGACGACACTTGTCAGAACCACCTTAAATCACCTCACACACAGCACTGGCGTGCATAAGAATATGATGCAAACTTGTTTTTTAAAAGGCATCTTTGGTTTGCGTTAAAACAACTTCAGCACACGCAATGTTCTGATTGCACCACAAACGCAGGAGTCATCCTTACCTTTCACAGAGGCACTGAGTTTTATAAATATGAGCATGATAGTGTAGAATAATCACATCCAAGGACCAGTGGTGGGTTTCAAAAAATTTTGGAACCTCTTCTGTAGGTGTGGCCTGCTTTCCGGGATTTACAAAGCAAGAGAAGAGATTCATGGAGGTTCAACCTATCAATTTTTGAGGGCTCACCTCCCTTCCCATAAGGTGAAATAAAGACAAACATGACAAAAGATATCCGAATAAAATACATTCTGTTTTGTGTCTCCTCCTCCTTCTCTTTTCTTCTTTTTTAATTTTTGCTAACGGAATGGAACAAATAAATGGAAAAGAGGAGTGCAGAATAAAGTGAGTCTTTTTTTCCCCTCCAGCCATTGAAAAAACTATAATCTTCAGTCATGGCGGGGGAGGAACCCAGTAATCTAGTCATGGAAGGAGATAACTGGTCTTTTCTTCCATTACACACACACACTCATACACAACATGCACCTCTAGGAACACAATTGTAGGAAAGCAGATGAAGACTTCTCTTCTTCACCCTCCTTAATCCATCACAGTGAATTATCTGACTCAAAGAATTTCAAACCTCTGGTCCTTTCCCCAAATGAGAACTGTCAGACATTTTACAAAAGAAAAGGAAAAAGTAGCAACTGGTCACATTTAGAAGACGACATAGGTATTAGCGGATGGACAGAAATTAAATGCTGTGAAATTATTTCCATCTCCCACGTAAGTCACATTCATAAGATTCAGCATACATATTAAACAAATTCTGTTGATTAGAGCTTGATTTGGCCTTAGAATATTGTACATTGTTAGTATAAAACCCTCCAATCATTTAAATAATTTTAATATTTCATTTATGAATTCATACCAGCATAAGGATTTATTCTGTAGAATTAAGACAACACCTCAAATCGTTTCCCACCTACCATGTCCAAAGGCTATATGAGTTAGGCCAGTATTTTTAACCATCAATTATAAATGACAAATGAGGATTTGAGCTACCTCCTTACCTAAAGCTACACCTCACATTTCTGGGTGAAATAAGAAGTCTCATACTTGAGACTTTCCAACTCAGAATTTATTTTATAAACCACTGTAGAAATAAACTAATAGGCCCTAATATCTAATCATTAGCAACATGCTTCAAAGGAGAATGAGCAGCCTTTTAAACAGGTAAACAAACCTCTCTTCTCTGACACTGTTGCTCAACTAAAATGTTTACCTATAGATAAAAAATATAAACTGTCTCCATATGAATTCCCTCATAGAGATTAATTTCTGGGTATTAACAGAGAGCGGTGCTTTCTTTTCACAAGTGAGGCCGTGACAATCTCCATAAAGACAGATAAAGCTTAACAATATGTCTCAACAAATAGCATAATGAATTCAGAGTCTTGCTAACCTAACATCCAAAGATAGTAAGAGCTTTACCGAATAATAACCAAGCACTTCAGGGTATCCTGCTAGCTATATTCCATCTAATTGTCTCTGACATTCTCTAGAATGGTCCACAATCTTATTGTTTGTAGAGTTTTCAGTGACAGCATGTTTATAAGACCCATGGGAAAAATTCGTATTCAATGCATTCGCACAATAAAATACTGTATATTCTGAACTTTGATGTAACTCAATGGCCACATCATAAGATGGTTATGCTGCCTGGACTTGTTATGGAACCAACAATAATATTAGGAGTTCAACTACACAAAAAGAAATGTTGATCTATCTGTAATCTACTTCAGTCCAAATAATTTAAATTATCAAGGTGTCCTTTCCTTACCCTAAAAATTATTCAAATACATACAGTAGAATCTCTGGTAATGACCATAATTCATTTCATAACTTTGGTCGCAAACTGATTTGGTCGTGAACTAGAACCTAATTTTGGAAATTTGACACTTATCAAAAAAAATGACATGGAAGTGAAAATTGGCTGTGGAAAAAAAATTGTGATTTTCCTTGGTCAGAACCCGATTTGGTCATTTTAGAAGCGTTTGTGACCAGAGGTTCTACTGTTTTTATAATTCACTGATTTTCTTTTTTTAAAAAAAAAAAGCAATCAGCAAAGGTAGACTTATATTCAAAGCCAATCAACAATACTTTCTTCAGTCCTTAGACAACACATCTTCAAAACTTGTGGAAACGGCATGACTAGGCTAAACTGAACTTCTCTTGGTATAAAAGTATCCAAGTTTTGCTCAGATTGAGAAAAGGTGAAGTTGATAGAATAAAGACCAGAAAGACCAGAACATTTCCAAGGTTCCTTCCAACTCTTTTTATTCTGTAATTCATTTGGGGAGAAAAAAAATAACAATGTTAAGCCAAATTTGATTAATTTGACTAATGGTCTTACAATCTAGCTACTAATATAGGCAGCTGGTGTTATTTATTATTTCTGGTTCACATTTAGAAAATATTTTCTTCGGGTTGTAGTTTCCAAATAATCCTTAAGAACTAGACTATAAAGGCTCTGTAATAACTAATTTTTATATCAATAAAATTATGAGTTCACTCACATAGTATAATACAACTTGCTTTGCTTAACCATGTTTTGTCGAATACAGGCAAAGTTGGCTGGCTTCATCTATTAGGCTAAGACAGTGGTTCCCAAACTTGGCAACTTTAAGACTTGTGGACTTCAACTCCCAGAATTCTCCAGCCAGCAGAGCTGGGAGTTGAAGTCCACAAGTCTTAAAGTTGCCAAGTTTGGGAACCACTGGACTAAGACAAAACACATTAAGTCTTAGTGCAATGCTACCTAATGTGTAAATGTTGGCAGGCTTTTTTAAGTGGTCTGGAAGCCCCTTGGGTGTAGAATTCAGCTACCAGAACTGTGCCTGGGGCAATGTATCTAAATCAGTCATATGAGTCCTTAAAGAGCTTCATTGACTAGCTATCCAATTCTCCATGACAGCATTTCATTTACCGTAAATGGCTTGGGACCAAAGTCCCTCTTCTATGAGCATCAACCTAAAGAAGCCTGGTCTAGATTTAATGGTGAACATTAATTCACACTGTTATTTGATTCAATAAAACAATTAAATGGTCCTGGAAGTAGACATGTTAGTTCCAAGAAAAGAATTAAAAGAAAACATGAATGTCTACATTGGTTTCACTTCAGCACTTGTTTTACTGTATGGTGATTTTGCTGAAGAATTGATCACAAGCAAACATTTAGACAGAAGTAAATGACGCATCATTATTTGGGAACTGTAGCAAGGAAAGAGATAAACCGAAAGCCAGTCAAGACGTTGTAAATGCTTCTTTGAACATTTCTTTCTCAGGAGGTGATTTATTACTGGAAGAACACGCTTTAGTGATGATGAAGACCTATTTTTCCCATTGTTTCTTATAATAAAGTAATAAAGGAGATATTAGATTGTGCAGAAATGAATAGGTTGACATTGAGAATAAAGGACAAAGAGGAATCAGTGTACTACAGGATATGGGGGCGATTTTATGATTGGCTTGAAAAAAGATACAAATAGAAAGAGAAAGGAACAGAGCACAAAACAAATAACTCAGATGATACATTATTAAATCAGGGGGAGGGGAAATAAGAAAGTATGAAAATGTAAATATACTTGTGGAAAAATGATATGAATTGACAAATGTTAAATAGCAATTATAAGAATGTATATTTAAGAATGAATTTGAAAGGAAAAATAAAAAACCTTTTTCAGAAAAAAAAAGTATAATTGAAGAAAAGAATTCATTTTTACTCTTCCTAGCTATAATCAGGATTTTCTTAGATGTAGAGCTCTAATAGATCATGATAACTTTTTTTGAATTACTTTTCCCAAAGAAAATGAAGGATGCACATTTTACATAATAATTGAATTAGTATATCCTCAATTTTATGGACTCCCCTACAGACAGTGCGTACAATGGGCAACATTTGGATTTTACCTAAAAAAACAAAGATTGTTGTTGCACAGCAATGTAATTGTTTCCATAGCAAAGTAAACTATTGATGCAATTTACATCACTTCCATCAATTTACTTATTTATGTACTTATTTAAATTCAGGGTGTAAATTGATCCAAATGGCATAATTATGACAATTATATAATTATGCAAATGCCATAAATGATGCTAATTATGCAGGTTTCAATTTAATGGACATTCCAATGTATGCACCCATATTGGTTCATAAAACTCAAATGTTACCTTATACTATGAGGGACTTCTCCAACTTGGTGCCCTCCAGATTTCCATGTCCATCATCCTTAGCCTGCATGTCCCAAAGCTACAGATGAGAGTTGAAGTCCATCTCATCCAAGGGCACTGGGCTGGAGAACAGCAGAACAGAATATAATAGGAATGGAATAAGTGGGACATTAGTATTAGTTTTGGTTATTAATGATAAATGGAAAGTACTTCAATAACACCTCTGTGTCACCTTAACAACATTCATTTCTGTACTTTTTAAAATGTATTGCTTTGGAATGATTTTTCTGCAAGACATACACACATGGCGTAAGTAGTCTTCCATATCAATGAATATGAAACATAATTTAGAAGTATTCTGATGTGATAAGATTCAGTGATATCCCAGTCTAAGATATCAAGCATCAAGCTCAGTATGGAAGGTGATATTCTTTTTTTTTCTACAGTATGCAGAAGGAATATTCCAAAGATGTCCTACAAGCTTCATTTTTGTTCTCCTGATATTAACACTCGTAGATATTACATGCATGATCTCTAGCTCAACATCTCTAATTGATCTTAATGACAGCAAATAGTAACAATGCATCCCAGAAAAGTGAATGTGACTATTAGCTCTTTTGTTGGGATATTTCTTTTTTTCATTATATTCAGTTAATATTGTAACTGAGTTTGATTATATAGCAGTAGCAGTAATAGCAGTAGACTTATATACCGCTTCATAGGCCTTTCAGGCCTCTCTAAGCGGTTTACAGAGAGTCAGCATATTGCCCCCAACAATCTGGGTCCTCATTTTACCCACCTCGGAAGGATGGAAGGCTGAGTCAACCCTGAGCCGGTGAGATTTGAACCGCTGAACTGCTGATCTAGCAGTAGCCTGCAGTGCTGCATTTAACCACTGCGCCACCTTGGCTCTTGCAGTAAAGTAAATTAAGTTTGATGAAATTACTCTGACATAGATAGCAAATGTGGAATCTGAGAAAAGGAATGAAAAATAGAATTGATCAAGTTGGATTGGTAGCATCTTTTACTGAATTAGAGGTCCTTCTATCTTTTGATAAGATATGGATGCACTTCTCTAGATCATACTTTTGAACAATAGCAAACAACAAAATGGATCCTTTTATATCAGTATTTGTTAACTTGGCCATCAGTGTAGATTCTTAAAAGACTGGAATCGAAATAATTCCTCATTGTGTTTTGACAACAGGAATCAGGTTATCTTATTCCTTCAGAAAAGTTACTTTCATTAAGTATATGTATCCATTCAATTTTCATGCTCTGACATTAAAAAGAATCCATTACAAAAAGCATTATTAGTAAAATCCTGGGCATATATGTTTAGAATTAATTCAATGAGCCTCTAGACTTAGGTATGCTTAGAGGGACTTCATATGGAACAAAAAAGAGGTACTTATTATGGGAATTGAACTCGGCATGATTTGGGGTGGGCACACTGCATGTGGAAGACAGCTTTGGATAGCTTTCTATTTTTGAATGCCATTGTTATGGGTTCAGTACATCAGGGAAAATGGGAATCTGTTATCCTTATTTATAATATAAGCTGAAAAATGGTATATTTGAAAGAACATTTTGCTTAATTTAAAAAAAAAAGCTTCTAGAAATTCAGGGCAATGAATTCTACTGAATTTAACTTTAAACAGCAACTTCCACAAGCTGTGTTTCAGTTTTGATTAAAGCTTTACTTCTAAATTCTCATTCAAGGAATTATTTGTATTTTATGAGTGGATACTTGGATCCACAAATGCACTGATCCACAAAGATCTGTGATATCATTGAAGAATGAGGGCTTAATTTTTTTAACACTCCTTCCTTCCTTCCTTCCTTCCTTCCTTCCTTCCTTCCTTTCAAATCTAGCCCTAATATATCTCTGCAGATTTGGATTTAAGTTTCAGTGGAAGGCCATCTGGGAAATTTGCGAAGGTCCAGTGACCTTCAAGTAACAATGTGATACTCATTCTTTTAAATGGTAGTTAGAATGATGGGTGTTAGATATTCACCCTAGCGACAGGGGTTTCCACCAAGGTCCTCTGTTCCATTGGGAACAGAAGTTGAATCCTATTGGTCGAAGCAGTGGTGGGTTTCAAAAATTGTTCGAACCTACTCTGTGGGTGTGGCCTCCTTTGTGGGAGTGGCTTGCCACCCATGTGACCAGATGGGAGTGGCTTTGCCGCCCATGTGACCGGATATGAAGATGCCGACGACACTTGTCAGAACCACCTTAAATTACCCCACACACAGCACTGGCATGCATAAGAATAGGATGTAAGCTTCTTTTTTTAAAGGCATCTTTGGTTTGCGTTAAAACAACTTCAACACACGCAATGTTCTGATTGCACCACAAACGCAGTAGTCATCCTTGCCTTTCACAGAGGCACTGAGTTTTATAAATAGGAGCATGATAGTGTAGAATAATCATATCCAAGGACCAGTGGTCTTTTGGGACCTCTTCTGTAGGTGTGGCCTGCTTTCCGGGTCCACTGGTGGAACTTCTTCTAACCGGTTTGGTAGATTTGACGAACCGGTTCTACCAAATAGGTGCGAACTGGTAGGAACCTACCTCTGGGTCGAAGGGTCTGACAGCCCCCTTTAAAAGGGCTGCTGTCCAACTCATCTTCGCCGGATGTTTCTCACTTGCAATAAAGAGCTGTTGTTACTGTAGCCTGTGTGTGCCTATCCAGTACCCGATCTAACAATGTTAATGTAGAACATAGCTACATGTAAACCACCAGAGATCTATTCATCTTCAGTATACAAAACCAATAGACATCTAACCTAAACCAACCCTATAAATCAAATCTAAATAATCAATGTTGCCTTGTAACTCACTAGATATTTCAACACACTTCCAACAAGTGGTTCGGGGATCCCATACATGCCTAGCGAACTGAAGCTGGCATTGTGTGATGATCCTTTTCTTCAACCAGACTCAACACTATATGAAATACCATGCAACCACATGTTTTGCTCTTTGCCAAAAAGATGCCAGTAAAGAGACAAAATGATGCCATTAAAGAGAATCACCACAAGGCAGAGTCTCCCTATGTGTACCTTTGTTTCTTCCTTTGATATATTTCTTTCTCTTCCCCTCAGCTCAGTATATATTATCATTCCTTTGTCACAAGAGAATGGAGAACACATGGAGAACTCAAACAGTACTAATTTACAAGTTCTTTCTCTTACAAGAGAGACAAAAAGTGGGTTAAGGGTGTCAAGATTGCCTTGGATTTGAGCCCAATACTTGCTGGTAATTATAGTGGTGCCTCTTTTGTGAGTTACAGAAAGAGCAGAGAGTGCATATCATGAAAGAAGCGTGAAGCACTTATTTCTGTCTTATATTTCAAGTCAGGAAGACCTCCCAACTAACTGACAAGAAGGGAATAAGTGCAAGACATTCTGTTCTGCCTGATGCAGAGGAGAAAATGAAGTCCTCTGATCTTTTCCACATACAGAAGCTGATTGGAACGGTTGCTGTATGTTCCCTCAAGAGTGACACATATGAAAGGACCATACCAACCCAGAAGGCTATACATAACTCTTCCCATTAATTCTTCATTTACAATTCCACCTGATCCCTACTCACACTTCAAGTGATGTAGATCTGCAGACTGACTATGCCGGCAAGTTTAACGCTGAGTTAAACTAGCCTGTCAATTTGCTTTGTCAATTCTCTTTCTTAAAAAAAAAAACTCAGGTTATTCCCAACCCTTTCATCGGGGAATTGACTTTTGGAATTCTGTGAGCACAGTTATAGATTATAATATAAATCCTACTCTAAGGAATGCAGACATTTAAAATTACATTTATTGTAGTGTAGTAGACTTCTGTTATGTTAATAAAACAATATTGGGGGGGGAGGTTCAGAACCATCATGAGACTGTTTGAATGATCACAATTTCTGTGGTTTAATTTAGAGCTTGGTCAACTATTTGAGGCATCCTCAGTTTAATAGAAGTCACAGTCTTTGTTCAACATTTTGTGAATGATTTCGCTGCACCATGCATTTGGGCCCATTCTGTCTAAAGCAGGGGTGGGTTTCTCGCCCCGTTCCAACTGGTTCGGTTGGAACGGGGCCGGCGGTGTCCTCCTGCACGCGTGCTGTGCACGCATGCGTACTAGCATCTGTGCGATGCTCCAGCTGCCCCTGGAGGATCGCGCAGATGCTGTATGCATCCTGCGCATGCGTGGAAGCGCAGAACTCGTCAAAACTGGGTAAGGAGCGCGGGCGGGCAGGTGGGCCCTTCGCCGTTCCCGGAAGTTACTTACTTCCGGGTTCGCCGACCAACCGGTTCGCAGGGACCGCTGTGAACCGGTTGAAACCCACCCCTGGTCTAAAGCCAAACTTTTAGGTTAGACAGTATTTTATGTTCTGTCCCTTTACTTAGTATTTCACCAGCAAGTTGCAGAACCTGGGGAGTTCTCATGCAGCATAATTCAGGCTTTCAGTGACTGCATTAATTCTCCTTCTCTATAAAGCCCCCATTCTTTGCTTTGTGTTCAGGACTTGTAAGAAATGATGCAGCAAATCTGCAAATGGAACATTTCAATGAAAATCGCTACTCGTTTGTCTTAGAAAGGGTACAAGTTGGCCTAACTAGCAAAAGCACTCTGAGCCCAAATGTTTGTGATGTCAATCACAAGCAGAAAAATAACTTTTTTTTTTTGTAATGGTGCTGTTTTTGTTGTTGTTTCGTTTTGTTTTGCTGTGGAGAGCATGGCTGACATTTCCAGAAAGGTACTACAAATCTATGACATACGTCAGAAAGAATTAAAATTTGGCTTTGTGGAGATCTCTCCCTCCCATATCAAATGAGAATGGGAATGGAGTTCACCAGAGAAGTACATTTAAAATCTAAATTGGCATTTTCTGAAAGCTCATGAAAGGAACTGGGAGAAGCTTTCATTGCACAGGAATGTGGAACATACTTCGCTCGTGAAATTCTCAATCCCTTCTTTTGGTCTCTAATCTTTGGTCCCTGCTGCCTCTGTCCTTTCTTTTCCTCCATTGTGCAAAACTATCCCAACATTGGTGGCCATAAGTATTTTTACAATTCTTGTACAGATGTCTACAAATTACCCAATGTCTGTGTGTGGCATGGTACCTTCTGTGTTCTCCAACTCCCCATGACGTATTCCCACTTTATGTGCTTCAATGCCCCAAGGAAGAAGACAGATTCATTCAGGTAAATTGATTTGATTTAATTTGATTTAATAAATTTATAGGCCACCCAATCCCGAAGGACTCCGGGCGGCTTACAGAAAAATAATTTTTAAGAAGTAAAGAGTTAAAAAACGAAGAAAACAGATTAAAAGAAGAACCACATCATGCACCCAGTCAAATCGGGACTGGACCTCAATCGTGAGGTCAACAGCCCCAGGCCTGCCGGAATAGCCAGGTTTTGATAGCCTTTCAGAAGGCCATGAGAGTGGGAAGGGTCCGGATCTCTGGGGGTAGTTCATTCCATAGGGTCGGAGCGGCTACAGAGAAGGCCCTCCCCCGGGGAGCCGCCAGCCAACATTGTCTGGCTGATGGCACCTGGAGAAGGCTCATCCTGTGCGATCTTATCAGCCATTGGGAGGTATGCGGCAGAAGACGGTCTCGCAGATATCCGGGTCCTAGGCCATGTAGGGCTTTAAAGGTAATGACCAGCACCTTGAAACGCGCTCGGAGACCAATACGGATCCAGTGCAGCTGGCGGAGGATAAGTGTAACGTGGGTGTATCTTGGTACACCCAGTATCGCAATATCGTAATAAATAAAGTTATCAATGGGAGTCGGAATATAGCAAATGCTGTTAATCTGCTTAGTATTGCTGTGCTTCCTTGCAATAATAATCACACATTGTCTCCAACGGGGTTTGAATCATTGGTCTGAGGCTGAATAGTTTTTTACTACCGGTGTAGTGAGCAATATTGAGAAAACATTTTATAAAAAAGATAAAACAAACAGGCCAATCGTTATCCTTAAGAAAAAGAAACATTAGGAAAACGAAAACTGTTTGCTATGGTAGGTCATGGATCTACATTTGTGATTGAGCAGAACAATTAGGTTGCAGTTCCAGATCCATGTGCCCAGCTAGGTGGCAGCATCTAACCAAACTTGGCTAACTCAAAAAGGTAAACAGCTGTAGACCTATTAAAAACTTGACCAAGGAACAAGAGAGCTGCAGAAGAAACTGGGAAACTGGAAGAAAAAGAATTTTAAAAGAATCACAAATTCTTCTGTATTATTGCCCCTAACTAAGTGAATTTATCCGTGACATATATCAGGAGTTAAGCTTGACAGTTGCATGCATAAATACATTCTAAGTTTTTGGAGAATTTAGCACTTTCCCTATTATCACCATATAATTATTTTTTAAATGCACAGAATCTAATGATACACTATGATGTCTTGCATGGTTATATTTAAATGAATATAACCAGATTAAAATCTGCAGCCTATAACCTGAACTCAGTTATGCTCAAAGAAAGAAATATATCCATCTTATACCTGTTTTCTTAGTGGTAAGCACACTGAAAATAACACTTCTTCACAGCGATGCACAGGATGAGGCTACAGGAGATGGAATATAACTAGCTATTCACAAACTACTAGAGCCGAGGTGGCGCAGTGGTTAAATGCAGCACTGCAGGCTACTTCAGCTGACTGCAGTTCTGCAGTTCGCCTGTTCAAATCTCACTGGCTCAAGGTTGACTCAGCCTTCCATCCCTCCAAGGTGGGTAAAATGAGGACCCGGATTGTGGGGGCGATATGCTGACTCTGTAAACCGCTTAGAGAGGGCTGGAAGCCCTATGAAGCGGTATATAAGTCTAACTGCTATTGCTATTGCTAAAATCCACAGATACTATTTGGTTTATGATTCCAGAAGTGTCTAATAGCTATAACTGAGATGTATACATCTCCAACTACATAATTTGAGATAATCATTTTTTTATGTGGTACATATTCAGTCATATCCTGGCTCTGCTGATATGAGTGAAATATGCCTTTATTTCTATTCTCTTTAGGTCACTGTTTGTATTTTCAGAACTGGGACTCAGTCATTTTCTTTGTCCTAGGCATAATCATGCACTTAAAAAGGGTGCCCATCTTAAGACTGGCTTTGAAATCAAGCCTAATTTTTGGACTTTCCTGTTTCTCAGTTTTGCTAACATCTTGCTTGATGAACAGTTCTGGATAACTCAAAAGTTTGCATCTTCTTTGGTTTGATAATAAATCACTTCTTGGTAATACATCACTTTTAGACTTCACAAAAATTCTGTCCGAGTCATGACCCTCCTACACAGCTTGGCGCCATTTTTCATAGAACTTCCAGCAAGTAATTAGCAGAAGGAATTCTTTGCAGATGGAGCTAAGGATTTATACATACAATTAGATGTTCACCAGTATTGGTTCAGCTCGGCTTGAAGACCACAGTAAATCATTTGTGCTGAGGATGAGCGAAAACCTTCGTTCTGCAACAAAAGGCAGAATGAATCCCAGCTCGGAGCTGCCATGCTGCGGCCGGTGCCCTCCCCCTTCCTCCCACCGTTTAGGCTGAAAGGGCTAGTTGGAGAGCTTCCGATGCATAGCTTCTCACCTCTCTCTTCTAAGCCCAAAGAGTGGGTAAATAAACTGCTAAACAGCTTGATAGATTGCTGTTTAGACAGTTTAACGACGCCAAGATTCCAGAGCTGTTAAAAATAACAACCCCCTGTCAGGCCCCGCCCACCGGAAGCCCCCATCCTCTTTATTGTCTTCTTTCTAATTGGAATACTTCATTACCCAATATGCACTTTAAATGTATTTCAATAATGATGGATGTTTATACTATCTGAAAAGAAACATTCAAATCAAAAGAAGCTGTCACTGTCATACTGTTATATTTATGTAAGTTTAACATAAGTCTAACATAATTCTAACCATGACTCTAACAAGTCATGGTTTTTTTTTACACATTTATATGTTAAAGTGCCTCTTAAGATCATTTCCTTTTGCGTTATCCAATTACGATTTGTTCATTTTTTTGCACAGATTGCATCAGCATAGCCATGTATTCTAATATTCCTATCAATTTGAACTGACCTAATTATCCAAGGTATTTTCTTGATGACTCAGATTAATGGAGTTTCCCTGCAGTGCAATTGTCGCTTTGAATTGCACTCTCGTCCTAAACTGGAGAAGATAACACTTTGAAGTATTTCCCAGATCTGTGTTTTAGTTAATAGTAGCTGAGGATCGTTTCCTCCAAATTATATAAGCTGCTGAGTTTCGTAAGCTTTTAAGATATTTATAAAAACGATGTCTCCTGTTGTTACCACTTTTTGGAGAACATTAGAAATCTGGAAATATTCACTGCTCCAAGGAAACAGATCAGATTAAGTGGGAGTTATAATAATATATTGAAGTTTAATAAGTTTGTCAAGCCGGCCTCCTTCAGCAACCAAGAAAGAAACCACTTAATTCCATTTTGCGGAATTAAGAGTACTTTTACTGGTTGTGAATAGATAGCAGCTAAGTAAAGCAAGACCTGAGGCAAAAGCGCGCGAAATCATACATATCAATATTACCCCTCCCCCTGGTAACCCCCATCCCATTGCCCAATTTGCAATTCCCTCAGGTGTTCATGTGGGTTGCATCTCCAAGAAGCATCATCAGGTTGGTATGCAGGACGGTTGGCCTTGACCAACTCTAAACACCAGCCATCAGCATGAGCAGTAGATGGTGAGAACAAAACTCCCTCTTAACAATCTCTCCTGTACCAAACATACCCCCCCAAATACCATGCCCCCCCTCCCCATTTCAATGGCAGCTGAAAGCGAATAGCGAAACAGAGGCTGACAAAGTTCCTTTGTTAGTTATGTCTTCCTTTTTTAGCTTCTGTATATTACTGTAATTCACATCTGGTTTGTTCCGCCGTACTGCCAATCACAAAGTCATTGAGCATTCTGTACCTTTTGAATATACTCACTACTTACTAAGTGATTCTGGAATGTTCATATGTGCCTGCAAGAATCTTCTGGTTCACAATGATATCACTGTGGATGTTTAGGCAATCTCATTCACTCTCAAATAAATTACATAATCCAACTGCTTTCATTTAATTTGAACTTTATGGGGTGCTGATTGCCATAGAATGAGGCATTATTTCTTTGGCTGATCACTTGCAGGTAAGAAAGGGCAGGACTTGATAAATAAGGATCCACTGTGGTTAGAGCTAGAATAGAACATTGAAACAAAAACAAAATCTATCCCAGAAGAAATGACTCTCAAAACCCTTCTGTATTGCTGCTGATAAAATGCTATGCATATGTTCATCTCAGATCAAGGAAGTATTTATCTTTATAATCTACTTAAAATGAAGCTGAAAATCAGTTGAAACATCCAGATTAGGGGTGCCTAGCTTGAGGACTTCATCCTCCATGCAGCCCCTGAAAATTTTAGCTTAATTTATCCCACATCTAGCATTTTCGTCTGGTTCACCTTCCTAAACAGTTTTTTTTTTCTTTTGCAAAATCCCAAACATACAAGGGCTGGTACAAATCAGAAGTGTGTTCCTAACAGTTTGCACCTATTCGGTAGAACCGGTTCGTCAAATCTACTGAACCGGTTAGAAGAGGTTCCACCAGTGGACTCAGAAAGCAGGCCACACCTACAGAAGAGCTTCCAAAATTTTTTGAAACCCACCACTGGTCCTTGGATAGGATTATTCTACACTATCATGCTCCTATTTATAAAACTCAGTGCCTCTGGGAAAGGTAAGGATGACTATTGTGTTTGTGGTGCAATCAGAACATTGCGTGTGTTGAAGTTGTTTTAACGCAAACCAAAGATGCCTTTTAAAAGTTTACATCATATTCTTATGCATACCAGTGCTGTGTGGGAGGTAATTTAAGGTGGTTCTGACAAGTGTCGTCAGCATCTTCATATCCGGTCACATGGGTGGCAAGCCACTCCCACAAAGGAGGCCACACCCACAGAGTAGGTTCGAACAATTTTTGAAACCCACCACTGGTACGAATGCTGCTAAACATCACTTGGTAATAAAAGGCTTGGATGTCCACAAATATACCTGCAAATCAGCATCAGCTTCCTTGGGAGGATCTTAATAATCTGCCTTGTCCTACATGCACAGATGCCTATTAAGATTTAATGTCAGAAGGCTAGTCAAAAAGGCATGTTTTTGCCACAACTTTCACCCACTTACTCTGTGCATGTGGAACTGGAAAAAATGTTGTTCATTGCTACCGTTTCACTTAAAATGGCCACTCTTAAAATGACCCTTTGTGTTTTCAAAAGACCCTTCTTGATCTATTGTGTTTTCTTCAGTGGTGGGATTCAATTTTTTTTACTACTGGTTCTGTGGGCGTGGCTTGGTGGGCATGGCAGGAGAAGGATACTGTAAAATCTCCATGCAGGCCTGGGGTTGTTGACCTCATTGTTGAGGTCCAGCCCCGATTAGGACGAATGCATGTGTTTTGTGAATTTTAAACTATCTTTTTCTTATTTTCCTTTTCTTTCTCCTCTTTCTCCTTTTGTAAGCCGCCCGGAGTCCTTTGATCTGGCTGTTCTGCTCTGGCTGTTCCTAAGATCTGGCTGTTCCGGCAGGCCTGGGGCTGTTGAAGTATCCAGCCCCACTTCAATTATGAATGTTGGTGTAATTTTTAAACTGTTGTATTGTCTTATTTATCCCCCCTCCCTTTTTATTATAAGCCGCCCGGAGTCCTCCAGGAGTGGGCGGCATACAAAACTAATAAACTAAACTAAACTAAACTTCGGGATTGGGTGGCATATAAATTTTAATAATAAAAATAAATAAATAAATTCCCTCCACACTCCAGGGGAAGGTTACTGTAAAATCCCCATTTCCTCCCAATCAGCTGGGACTCAGGAGGCAGAGAATGGATGGGGGCGGGGCAAGTCACAGGTGGTATTTACTGGTCTCCGAACTACTCAAAATTTCTGCCACCGGTTCTCCAGAACTGATCAGAACCTGCTGAATACCCACCTCTGGTCTTCTTGTAAGCACTGTTAGTCACTGGCATGGCTGTTTTAGAGAAAGCTCAACGCAGCGATACCCCATAGAAATTCTCACTGCTTTGCTCTAAAAAAAAAAGACCATTCAAAAACAGCTAAAATTATCCCACTGATTTGACTACATTTAATTACAAGGTCAATTTGGTGACAACAGCATATTTATGAATGTCCAATGAACAATTACAATTACAACGCTCTACATGGGGCAGCCCTTGAAGAGCATTCGGAGACTTCAGCTCATCCAGAATGCAGCCGCGCGAGCGATTGTGGGTGCACCTCGGTACACCCACGTTACACCTATCCTCCGCGAGCTGCACTGGTTACCGATCAGTCTCCAGATACGCTTCAAGGTGCTAGTCGTAACTTATAAAGCCCTTCATGGTATTGGATCTGGGTACTTGAGAGACCGCCTGCTGCCAGTTACCTCCCAAAGACCCATTAGATCACACAGGGCTGGCCTCCTCCGGGTTCCGTCTACCAGCCAATGCCATCTGGCTACTACCCGGGGGAGGGCCTTCTCTGTAGCAGCTCCGGCCCTCTGGAACGAGCTCCCCGCAGAGATTCGGACCCTCACCTCTCTCCAGGCCTTCCGAAAAGCCGTCAAAACCTGGCTTTGCCGGCAGGCCTGGGGGTGATGAGTTCCCCTCCCCTCTCGACATGTATGGTTGTGCGACTGTTGTTTACTTTTATTATTTGTATTTTGTTTTTTATGTTCCCCCTTTTTCCCCCTTGAATTGTTCGCCGCCCTGAGTCCTCCCGGAGAAGGGCAGCATACAAATAATAAAATTCTATTCTATTCTATTCTAATTAGCCCAATGAAGCAATGATCGCTATTAACATAATAAATCAGAAGATCTATTTCCCGAACTTAAAAGACAATCCAGTTCACTTTAAAACAAAAAGGGGCAGCAGACCAGGCAACTACACAGGTCAGTAATAATCTTCCAATTCTCAAAAGATGCATCCCTTAAATTAGAGCACTTATTTCTAAATGGGCATTTATGCTGCTTGTCAGCAAAATGTTATGTAGCCCAGGGTTGCCTTCTACTTTTTTTTTTTCCTTTGGAGGGGGATTATGTCTATCTTGTTGTTTGACAATGTGTAATAACAACCTGTGCTAAAATTGCTTTGGAAATTGTTGCAGACATGATCAATATGTTTTGACACATATGTTTAATTTTAAGATGAATATAAGGACTCGGTTACAAGCAAAGACTATAAATGTCCAATCATTCAAACTAGTTTTTAAGGGGGAAAAAAATCACAAAACTCTTCCTTCTATAGGATTTCTATAAGACAAGTGAGTTTTGCAAAACAAAATAGTACAACATCAGATGCTCAGGCTCAGGCTTAAAGCTATTTCGTCCTTTTTTTTTGTTTTCCAAATTCCCCTTCCACCTTAAAAGGGAGGGGGCCCTTCCGGATGCACCCCTATCGTGCATACATGGCATGCTTTTGACTAGAGAGATGTACATTATCAGTATATCAGTCATGGAACAAGAGAAAGGCTATTCAGAGATCATGAGCCATAAGAGTTGAAAATAATACAGTAGCTATATCTCTCTTGATACAAGTGAATTATGATGTTCTTGCCTGAGGACATGCCATCTTGAAAGCTTGGCTTAGTGATATTTAGTAAGGTGAGATGTGTTTTATAACAATATAAATTCCTTCTACTATTAGCCATTACTGCATTTGTTTTATGACTTGTTCCTTTGGGCTAAGTTTATTTCAGTTTTATTTTAGGATTTTGGAATCTGCTTGAGGTGCAGAAGATGGCAATCATAGAGTAGTAATGGCAATGACCTCAATTTCCCCTTATTCACAGAAGAGAGAGCATGGAAAAGGCAACATATTGCTTTTAGCTTTGTCAAAAGGTACTGTGGCATAAATAATTATATATTTTCAAAGTGTATGATTTTTTTTTAACTGACTCTCCATGTTAAAAGTTAGTAAAGTGATGTTTGTAAATGGCTGTTAAATAATAACGAGAATATGCAGGTGAAGATGAAATGCAGATGAAATGCAAATAATTGTGATTTTCTTAAGGCATTTTATGGGATGGAGGGAGGGACGGAGGAGTGATGTATTAACCATTAAGCAGACTAAGCACATGCTTAGGGCACCAGGCCCAAGGAGGCACTACAAAGTTGAGAAAAAAAGAAAAACCAGTGAAGATTTGTACAGTATGTCAAAGGAGAGGCACCAAGATTTGTCACTCCTTAGGGCACCAGTGAGCCTTAAACTGCCACTGGGATGAAGGGAGGGAGGGAAGAAGGAAGGAAGGAAGGAAGGAAGGAAGGTTTACTTCCCTTTTCCTTATGTCACCACCCCATAATAGAGGTTTATCATGAACAAGACATTATTTCTAATACTTGAGGAGATACTGATGAACTGAAACAGAATGGGGGAGAGAAGAAAGTGGAGATAATGAGGATAGAGGTCACATCTAAAATTAAACGACACAACAGAAGTTTAAAGCAGTTGTATCTTAGCTTTCTTCTCTATTGTGACTGGAAATTTCTCATTTAAATAACCTGTAACTTCTCCTCGTCTCAGTCTTGGAGGACCACAGATCAATAGCAGAAGAGATGAAGCCCTGGTTGTATGTAAATGTTCTTCATTGCAAAGTTTGCATTGCAAAGGAATGTGTGAATGCCCTGGAGGACACGAAATGTCCTTGTCAGACAATAATGGCAACACAATATTTCTTTCATCTTCTCCCGCAGTCTCTAAATTTTAAAACTAGTCAGTACGGTCTTTATTATTTACCCGCTTTCCCAATGATTTAAATTTCATGGGTTCAGCGAAAGAAAGCATTTCAATAAGCGTTAAGGGGATATGATTTTTTTTAAAAAAAGAAGTTTGCTTAACGAGATGCCAAGTCAATTTTGAAAATTGGCTTGAAAGAGTTTGATGGCTTTTGCCGCTATTTTGTCCCCAAACTTTTTTTTTTTAATACTATAGTTCTTGGTAATATTTCTTTCCAAAGAAGCGAGCGAGATTGAAAATAGATCACCACAGGCATCTCCAGTTTCATTTTCATGATTAAAGAGACAGTACAAGAAATATGATGATTTACAAGACTACATTAAAAATTGCAAGGCTCCCTGACAATCTTCAGGCTTAAATAAGTAAGCTGGTCTGGACAATTTAAAAATGAAAAGCTAGTTATTAATTCTGCCAGTTCTCAAGTTAGATTCCCCAAGTAATGAGATTACAAACCACATATTATGGACAGAGATTTATTCAAAGATCTAGAACTGAATAGGGAGCATCTCGGTTCCAGGTAGTAGTAGACATTGAAAAGGATTCTAATATCTGTACTTTGCAGAGTTATAGAGGATAGTACAAAGAAGAGGATACAATTCATACCACATAAATAGAAATTTATACTGAAGTCCTCAGGCCCCAGTGCTTGTTAATTATCACTGACTATTGATGTGACATCCTCCATGTTGACTCTTAGCCACACAGAAAATTTTTATCCAAACCAATCTGTCCCTAATCGGATCTTTCACCTTGCTGCTGGTCATCCCTCATTTTTCTGTCTCTCTCCTTCCATTTTTCTCAGCATTACGGCCACCTACGGAAAGCTAGGGTTTTGCATAATAACTCCAAAGTAGGATAATTTGAGCCTGTTGATTTGTGTCTCCAATGAGAATTCTAGGTTGATACCTTCAATTATTCATTTATTTGTTCTGGTAGTCCTTCATGATATTCTCAGATGTTTTCTCTAACAACAAAGTTCAATCCTGCTTCTTTGAAAACTTCACTTTTGCTTCCATAGAATCATCACAGGGCATACCATTGTTTGAACTATTCTGATTTTTGTGGATATGGACAAATCACAACATCTGAATGTCTTTTGAGCCGAGGTGGCGCAGTGGTTAGGGTGCAGCACTGCAGGCCACTTCAGCTGACTGTTATCTGCAGTTCGGCGGTTCAAATCTCACCGGCTCAAGGTTGACTCAGCCTTCCATCCTTCCGAGGTGGGTAAAATGAGGACCCAGACTGTGGGGGAGATATGCTGACTCTGTAAACTGCTTAGAGAGGGCTGAAAGCCCTATGAAGCGGTATATAAGTCTAACTGCTATTGCTATTTTCCAAGGCTATTCTTCCAAGTGGAAGTCTTCAACAAATTCTGTGACAGCTTGTTTCCTTTCAATTGATAATTGATATTAAAATGCAGATGACTTTTATTACTAAAGCTTGCATGGTCTTTGATCTGAATAGTATCATTAGGAAAGACAAAATATTATTGTTTCTTCCTCCAATTTTAAAACCATACTATATTCTTCCTGTCCAGATTCCCTTCATATACACTGTACTCAGCATACAGGTGAATAAAAGAGGAGAGAATATGGAGCCAGGTTGTTCACAAAAATATGCTTCAGTATAGACTTTCATCTTTGTTTCATCTTCTTTTTAAACCAATTATTTTATGATCATTGGCTTCCTTTAGAATACTAATTTGAGGTTGGACTCTTCTTCTGGTTCAGAGACTTTTTAGAAGACTATCATTGTTTTTCCATGTCTACTATCATCTTCAGTGTTGTTACAGGCATTGTTATTATATTGCTGCTTGTGTCTTCTAACAGTTCTCTGAAACTCTTTGTGCTTTCCTGAGATTTTTGTTGTTCTTGGCTTTGTTTTCTCTCTTCTTCTTGATAATTCCCACAGTTTGTTTTAACATAACAGTCATCCATAATGACTTCTTTGAGTTCATTCCAGGTTCCTCTGGTTCTCTATCAATGAGCTTCAAGACATCAAAGCAATACACACACACACACACACACACACACACACACATATAATGGTGCACATATTGTCAAGATCATATATGGAAACTGGTTTATTTTCATCTTCTTTAGCTTAAATTGGAAACTGCAAATGAGAAGTTTGTGATTTAGTCAATTTGATTTCTATATATGCAATCTGGTAAAATTTGTATATACAAGCATCATTTTTTTAAATTGAATAACGTTTGCTAGGAAGGTATGATCAGAAATGGCAGAAATTGATAAGTCATTATCCTGCTTCTTGTTAGTTTCATAAGTGATACAATCCAATACATTTTCTTCCTTAATATTTCTAACTTAATCTAACTGCAGAAAGCTAGAGATCAACTGAATACCGAAGTTTATCTGGATCTAAATTCATGCAGATTAGGACAAGATGCAAACTTCCAAACTGAATCAACCACAAAAAAATGATTAGTTGCCAGAAAATGCTATCTGGGAAAAATGCTGGTCGACTGACCTTTGAAACATCTCAAATATTTTCCCTTCCTCCATTCAGAAGACATTTTTCAAAAGCAGATTAGCTTTTATTAATTCAATGCATGCTCAAATTAATGCGCTTGTCTTGACTCCACTGCCTTTTAAAAAGCATGGGGAAGTCAATGTTTGTTAGGGTACAAACTTATAAAGGAAACCTACTACAGAAATTTGGGGGACAAAGTAGCCTGCTCTGAAAGAATAAAATCTCTCTCTCTCTCCCCTTGGGGAATGACAGGTGTCTGTTAATGCAATCCCAAGAAATGGAAGAATAAATGGTAGGATAGCAAATGATGTGTTTTCCCAACCACCCACAACTTAACATATATAGTCCAGGTTAGTTTGACACTGCCTCTGGAAGCCACAAATTAGTAATAAATCAAACAGCTAACAATTTGCTACACTTTTGCATTATCCAAAATCAACTCCTTCCTGCCTATGAGTTAAACCGAGGTGAGAGCAGTGGTTAAATGAAGCACTGCAGGCTATTTCAGCTGACTGCAGTTCTGCAGTTCGGCTGTTCAAATCTCACCGGCTCAGGGTTGACTCAGCCTTCCATCCTTCCGAGGTGGGTGAAATGAGGACCCGGATTGTTGTTGGGGGCAATATGCTGACTCTGTAAACCGCTTAGAGTGGGTTGAAAGCCCTATGAAGCGGTATATAAGTCTAGCTGCTATTGCTATTGCTATTGCTATTAAACCAACTCAATGAGTTTACCCATCTGAAATTCTATTCACATAATACATATTGAAAAGCCTAATCTCTCAAACTGTCTCCTATCTTGACAATCTAATCTAGTCATGGACATTACCATTTTATTTAGCTATAGGGAAACAGGCATGTCCTTCTCTAAATATTTTAGGTTCATCCAGTGATGTACTTAAAATGAGCCAAATTAAGGTTTGGAGTTCTTTGTTTTGCTCTGGTTGTTTCTTAATAAAGATTTGTGGATGCATGCACATGTGTGAAGGAACCAAAAGACTTGCTTTGACAATAGCAATAGCAATAGCAGTTAAACTTTCAGCCCTCTCTCAGCGGTTTACAGAGTCAGCGTATCGCCCCCACAGTCTGGGTCCTCATTTCACCCCACCTCGGAAGGATGGAAGGCTGAGTCAACCTTGAACTGGTAAGATTAGAACCGCTGAACTGCAGATAACAGTCAGCTGAAGTGGCCTGCAGTACTGCACCCACTTCGGCTCCATATTTGTAAATACAAGATTGTATTTACTGTACCAACATAATTCCAATATCCTGTTATGGCTATGACATTGATCCAGAAGGAAATTATTCTAAAGGCAGGATAAGAGGCAACAATATTTTTAAAGTTACTTTGTTATATCTAGGCTTAAGCAGCCCTCAGCAAATTCCAAGAATATCAACTTCACATCAGATATCTTTGGACTATAGAAACGCTTGGCACTTTCAATCCCATTCACAGTCTGTTGTTACTGTGGATTTTATTTCTTGTGCAACACTCTTTTGAAAGGCAATCAGAAACACAGTACTGCAAAATGGTATTGTCAGATGTTCAACCTCAAATTGCTGCACACCAGTGGCATTGTTAAAAAAGCGCACTGCTTTTGTATATACAAAATATATATGCTAGAGTAGCTGGTAATTTTTTTTAAAAGAAATCATACTATTATGTAATCCTCTAGGGTGCTCTGTGATGCGTGTATAACCATAGTTTTATGTATTGTTGATTACCTTAAATTATTACTTAGAGCACTAGAGAGTGTCTGCATTTTACTTTCACGGTGCTGTGGTGTATGGAATAATCAAAGTATATTCGTGGCAACCTAGACTCTATTAAGGCTGTCATATATATTATTCTTGCTTATTCCCACCCTCTCTACACTATAACTTTTTTTTTTTAGCAAATTGAGATTCAGAGATTTGACATTGATGTGCCTTTCATTAATTTACTCCTGAAATTCTTATCTTTAAAATAGGCAACAGATGAGCAAAAGGCTTCATACAGTGGCTGTTTTACTGCAGGAACCAAAATGTGTCTCATGCCTGCTGCATATTTGTATCCATAAGGTATTCAGAGTCTCCTGGCCGCAAAACTATTATTCCTTGTCTAACCATTGGGTTGTTGTTCTCTTCATCAGAATACCTTAAAGCAGTGGTCTCCAACCTTGGCCACTTTAAGACTTGTGGACTTCATCTCCCAGAGTTCCTCAGCCAGCAAAGCTGTGGAGATGAAGTCCACAAGTCTTAAAGTGGCCAAGGTTGGAGACCACTGCCCTAAAGGATATTTGGCACTGCTGATTATTTTAGGGATATTATACATTAATTCCAGATTACATTTTTTTCATCAACACATCTATCCTGTTACTTGACATAAGAGAAAAGCACAAGTTAACAAGAAAAAGCATCATCCTAACGACCACAGATATCACTGCCACTCTCAGCTTAAAAATCCTTTCAGAGTTTATATCTCAAATCTAAAACTTAATGCCAATGTATTCCTATTTAATTGTATCCTGTGGAAGTTGACTTTCTTTCTCCATGGCTTCTGACTTCTATTTTCTTGGCTTCTTCTCTTTGGCTTCCACTGTCCCTCTTTTTCTCCTCGCTGTTTCATTGACGTTTTTATTCGCTGCTTTCTATTTCCTTTAGAAGAATCTAATACCTTTGTCCAGGCCTGTCAAAAGTGGCAGCGCACAAATCAGATGCGTCCAGTGCAGGCCACTCCCACCCCACCTCAGCAAAGGCAAAAAACACCATAAGTCACGATATATTCATGTGTTTTTAGTAGTCTTTTTTTTTCAAATACTTTTTTATTTTCCATTTTCAGCAACATACAATCACATGTATACTATAACATAGCCAGTATCCTATTGTATTAAGTAGTAATTACATCAGTTCCTCTTGTCATCAACGCCCAGAAAGATAAAAACCCATTATTGGCTCTTCTGCTCTCCATACACCTCTTTCTTCTCCCTCTCTCCTACCTCCTTTCTTCCCTCCATCATCCTTTCCTACTCTACTTCCCCTTCCTTTCTCCTTCTCCTCTCTCTTCATTCCACTCCTCCTTATCCTCCTCATCTTCCCCCCTTACCCTCTCTCCTATCCCTCTCTTCCCATCTTTCTTCTCTCTTCTGTTTCCCACTCTTCCTCCCATTGGTGTATTTCCGCTTCTGAGCAAACTCCAATCTATGTTGATGGTATTTATGCTTCCATATCAATATACTTAACATATTGGATCTTCTGCTCTCCATACACCTCTTTCTTCTACCTCTCTCCTACCTCCTTTCTTCCCTCCATCACCCTTTTCTACTCTACTTCCCCTTCCTTTCTCCTTCTCCTCTCTCTTCATTCCACTCCTCCTTATCCTCCTCATCTTCCCCCCTTACCCTCTCTCCTATCCCTCTCTTCCCATCTTTCTTCTCTCTTCTGTTTCCCACTCTTCCTCCCATTGGTGTATTTCCGCTTCTGAGCAAACTCCATTCTATGTTGATGGTATTTATGCTTCCATATCAATATACTTAACATATCCTAGTTTTAAAGAAAAAATAAGAGAAAACAGTATACATGTACAATCATAATACATTAAAATCTAACACCCCTCGTCATATCCCTCCCTCCCTCCCACCCAACCCCCACCCCCCCAGCCTTCCCTCCCCCGACTTCCCAGAACCCATACATGGTATAAATCTTTAACAAAAACAGTCTAAAATATATTGGGGAAAAAAGAATAAAAAAATATTTTAACATCTTTACATTGAACTTAGCTCCTCCTTGCTAAGCTAACTTTAAACAATTTATATCATTCTTGATCTTAATCGTAAGCTATCTGGAATTTCTTAGAGCTGTATTTATTACTATAAATTCATGTGATGCAATAAAGTTTGATACGGATGTCTTGGTCTATCTGTTTCTAGTCTTCCCCGCCTCTTGTGTCTTTTCCATGATTCTGTTTTTGCCTCTGCCATCTTCTCCATAAGAAATGTCTATGGTGCTCTTAAATCAAGTACAGGGCAATCTCAGAATTCTGAAATAATTATTAATTACATTAAAACGGGGCATCCTGCTCTGTCAGCCTCCCACTTCTGATCATTATAGCAATAGCAATAGCAGTTAGACTTATATACCACTTCATAGGGCTTTCAGCCCTCTCTAAGCGGTTTACAGAGTCAGCATATCGCCCCCACAGTCTGGGTCCACATTTCACCCATCTTGGAAGGATGGAAGGCTGAGTCAACCCTGAGCCGGTGAGATTTAAGCAGCCGAACTGCAGAACTGCAGTCAGCTGAAGTAGCCTGCATTTAACCACTGCGCCACCTCGGCTTATCAGGAAACAAATAAACAAACAAAAAAGCAAGATCCATAGCCCTTCTTTTACAGTCCTTACCACCCTTTTTCAAATTCTCACAACCATTCTTTCCTAGAAAAATCTCTGCAACTGTATTGCCTGGGAATAATTAAAGGAGAATGTTCCTGCTCTATTTCCCCCACCCCCACCGGGAGGGAAATGAGTGTATTAAAGTTAAAATCCTTTCAGAATCAAAGTTCATAGTCAAGTCCTTATGTAATAGGATGGGGCAATGTAATAACCTTGAGGAACAGGCAGAAGAGATGCAACCAAAGGAATGGACAGACAAAAGAAATTTGAGCTCAAGGCAGAAATATACTTTGAAAAAGCATTTCAGGCTTGATCCTCGCTGCTCCTCTTGGAGATAAAGGACAGTGGAAGAACAATCAAATTTGCAAGAGTCTGTTATTATAACCTTAAAATAAATGTAAAATTATCATGACTTTGGTTTCCTAGTGTGATCTACCTTGAAGAGCTGACATTTTATTATGTATATCAAGGTCAATAAATTAGAAAACTGAAAGAAGAAAAAATAAAGTGAAATGAAAAATGTTTTTAAAGTGGCAATGCTAGAGATTACTACACGTTGGCTTCCCACTGAAAATAAAGGTAGAACAAATAGACTATGGAACTACCATATATTGTTTATTCATAATTTACTTAATTACATTTCACATATCTGAACTGCCCTCTTCCCTCAAAGTGGAACTCTGGGCATTGCACAATAAAACCTCAGAATATAAGAATAAAATGTTAGAGTTAAAATGTTAGAATTAAAAATAAATAAACATAATGATTTTAAGGAGGCAAGAATAATTAAACTCTGTTAAAAATTAGGGGGCATTTTTGACAAAGATTAAAGGGAAGGCTCTCATGTCACAATTAATCCTACAATTATGTCTTCCTCTGGCCTCCTTATGTGGTGCCAAATAGTCATGGTTTTTATGCATTTCATGAAGGGCACAAAAGTGGGGGCAACCTTATCTCTGGGGGAAGAATATTCCTGGTGGGAGGGGGGCAGCGGCAGAGAAGTCTCTTTTTCTAGACCCCGCCAGCCGGAGTTCATAAAATAATCAAAATTCTAATCAGCATCTAAACTTCTGTAATCTATATATTGCTATATTTTTCCTCAATTGCCATTCCTTGATTTCTCGGCATAGGGCACAATTTTTAACTTGGCTCTGAGCCAATCTAAAAAAAGAAACAGATGTGCCCTCTTCACACAAGGAAAAAAGGGGGGAGAAAATACACAAAATAGAGTTGCCTCTTTCTCTTTCTAAAGTCAAGTGTGGGGGGGGAACCTTCTCCCATCTGCTTGGTTCTGTATCATTTTATTTTCCTAATATTGTATTGTCTCTGCCCACTACTTAGACTGACAGATTAGATCTGACTAACAGATCAGATTAAGATTTTCTTTTAACTCCTTTAGGTGTGAATCTTTGGGAATATATTTTGCCTCCATGAACTAGCCATGAAGAATTCATTTTGTAGCAGTACTGGAGATAAATGTTTATACCCATCATTGCTTTAGTTGTCACACTTTTCTTATTTGTGATTAGTAAGTAGTACTCTTTTATTTAATACTACTTTTATTTATATTATGGTACTAATATTTATATTTCAATACTAAGATTTCTATTTCTATTATGATGCTTCTGAACATTAGTTTGTCTGTAGAACTCTTAGCAATAGCAATAGCAGTTAGACTTATATACCGCTTCATAGGGCTTTCAGCCCTCTCTAAGCGGTTTACAGAGTCAGCATATCGCCCCCAACAACAATCCGGGTCCTCATTTCGCCCACCTCGGAAGGATGGAAGGCTGAGTCAACCTTGAGCCGGTGAGATTAGAACCGCTGAACTGCAGAAAACAGTCAGCTGAAGTGGCCTGCAGTACTGCACCCTAACCACTGTGCCACCTCGGCTCTTATTGGGTAGAGCCACCATTGTCTTATACACAAGTATCTATCTTTAAGACTTTTCAGTTTGTCTTCAAGTTAAATATTGAATTATCTGGAAGCCACTCTATTTCCCTCTCTTCTCTTAATGAAAAGATGCTACATTGTGATATTTTATGTTCCATTAAATTGCGGTGGGTGGGTGAATGGGTGTGTGTGGGTGTGCATGCAACAGGGGTGGGTTTCAACCGGTTCACGGTGGTCCCTGCGAACCGGTTGGTCGGCGAACCCGGAAGTAAGTAACTTCCAGGAACGGCGAAGGGCCCACCCGCGCACCCGCGCTCCTTACCCAGTTTTGACAAGTTCTGCGCTTCCACGCATGCGCAGGACGCATACAGCGCCTGCGCAATCTTCCAGGAGCAGCTGGAGCATCGCACAGGCGCTAGTACGCATGCGTGCACGTGCGCGCCGCACGTGTGCACGAGGACGCCGCCGGCCCCGTTCCAACCGAACCGGTTGGAACGGGGCGAGAAACCCACCCCTGGCACGCACCTGCTCTTGTAGATAGGTAGTAGGTATGTATGTGTGTATATTTTGCTGCTTCCCACTAGAAAGACATTCCCCCATCCTTCAAATGTAAATAATTTTACTAGACCACTTTCCAAAGTATTTTCAAAGTATTTTAATGTAAATAATTTTACTAGACCACTTTCCAAAGTATTTTCAAAGTCTTCTAGCATAAAAACAGACTACAAATGTGGGAAAGCATCTTATACTGAATCTGAAATCGAACAAAATAGAACAATTCTGTTGTCACATCAATCATGGAAAACCACAAATTTTAAGCATTTTAAAGAATTTATCTAATCTATCTGCCGATCATTGATCATCCTAGTTTTCCCTTCCAAAATTGAGTCTAACAAATCGCTTACAGAATGTAAAATTAAGGCAAAAATAAAAATAACAGCAATCTCTAATAATAATGAGAATGTAACATGTGAATAAGCTCATATGTAAGGTATATATTAATTCATAGTGCTAAATATTTATAACTGATGCAAATGTATTATATTCATACAGTAATAAAATAGGTTAGTGTAATGCCACACATGTACTGTATTATTTGCTTTAGCAGTTACTATTATCCTTGCTTCTCTGCTATAGTAATATCTTATATTATATTTTATTTTACTGTATATCATCTCAAAACCTCAAACCGGAAAAGGCTATTTTTAGACCCAAATGGAAAATGATTATAAAGAGCTTCCATTAACAGTGCAAACCTACTTAGAATTCAACTAAGATCAATAGTAGTTACTCCTAGGTTAATGTGTCTAGGTCTATCATCTTGATCAGTATTTTTAAACCCTCTAGTCCAGTGTTTCTCAACCTTGGCTACTTGAAGATGTCTGGACTTCAACTCCCAGAATTCCCCAGCCAGCGAGTGCTGGCTGGGGAATTCTGGGAGTTGAAGTCCAGACATCTTCAAGTTGCCAAGGTTGAGAAACACTGCTCTAGTCTGATTACATTTCAGATTGTGATTGAATGAAGAAGGTATAGGCTGTCTACCATCCTTTCAAATGGCGTCCCTTGCCTATAGTTGTACTTTCAGCAATAACCTAAGAATGGGAAAGACATAGGCCCAGCAGGAGCCGTTGGAGCTGCCACCAGACTCCGACAGCGAGGGGCCCTCTGAGTCGGCCCTGGAGGAGGTGGAGGACCCTGGACAGGGTTCCGACTCTGAGCAGGGCGCAGAGAGACTGGTTGGCCACCAGGTGGCGCCTGAGCCTTGGATCAGTGGGGAGGAGACAAGAGTGAGTGATCCAGAAACCAACAGTGAGTTGTTCCGGGATGCACGCCATCGAAGAGCTACTCGGCGTCAAGAACAACTACGTAATTACAGGAGGTAATTATGCTCAGCTGATGGTCATTAGGCTCCTCTCCAGACTATAAAACAGACTGCGTGTGCCATGCCCTTCTTGCAGAAGTCAACGCTTGGACTAAAGGGAAACTTACTTGGAAGGCTGCCAGAGTTTGTCTGAATTGCTGCCAAGGTTTGTCGGCCTTGCTGCCAAGGTCCTTATCTGTTTGTTTACTTGGCTTTCAGCCACCGAGAGTCTGGTCTTGTTATTAAAGGACATTCTCATTAAGCGTGTCTCGGCTTTCGTTACTGGACGGAGGAGGGGGTCAGAACAGTGTGTGTATGTATCCACACTCATTGGGTCTTGTACAAAAAAGGGTGAAATGGACTAAGAAATTAGCAGGAAGAGAGATGCTGGATTCAGAGAAGAAGGGGAAACGGTTAGTAAGCAAAATAGGATTATGCACTTTCAGACAAGTAAAAAAATGCAGGTTCTTGGATGGTTCAAAAATCACTGGAGATGAGTCAGTATCACTACTGCTGCACAGGAATAAAGTCAACAAGATATGTAATCAGTCTAACACAGAAATGGAGAATGGGATCCAAATAAACAATCAGATGAGTAAAATTGAGCTAGCAGTGAAAGGTTGCCAAGTTTTAATGAAGCCCTAGATTAATTCTTTGGGGGATTTATTAATAACTGCACACTTAGCAATAGCTTCAAATAGACATAGTGATACACTAGCAGAACAGTTACTATTACTGGAGGGTTTTCCAGGTTTTTTCATACGATCCACCGACAATCTTCTTCTTTTTTAAGAGGCCTGTTTGTGTGTAAAAAGAATTATTTTCATTTAGAATTTAATGCAAATCCATCAAAGACATTATGGATAAAATATACCTAGGTGTATATAATCAAGCATTACCGCAATCACTGTCACTGTTTGAGAATGAAACATTTGAGCCAACCTGGATAATCAATGCCGAAAACCTGTGAGTCTCTTCCCCTCCCTTCACACAGGTTCTTTTTTATTTTCCCAAGGGAAAATAAAGAAATGGCTAAATCAGACGAAGACTCCTGGAGGATCAGGTGTGCTGTGGATGCCACAGCTCATAATTTACTTCTTCCACGCTCTTGAAGCCACACTCCTGCTTCTGCTTCATGGGCAGATTTTAAAAAATATGAACCATGAGTCTGTCATACTTTTTTAAGGTGCTTTGATCCTTTCTTTTCTCCCCTTTATACTTATGGAAATTGGTTTTTAAAATCCTCATGCAGTTACCTTTTTTGCAATATCCAGCCCATTTTAATAAATACCCAATCTCTTTTTTCCCCATCTTTCTTTCCTTTCCTGTAGAATTTTCTTTTTAAAAAATTATCTATATGTAAATGTCTATTTAAATGGAGATTACAAGAATATTAAAGACATAATTGCCAGTGTCCCAAAGCAGCCATCAGTGTTGTTATATTATTATCCTTATTACTATAACATCAGAAAAAAACAATTTTTAAAAGATTTTTCTTATCCAAGATTTATAAATGGGAATTTAACATTCCCTTTTTGCAGAACAGGAAAACGGAGGTTGATATTTTGCAGCATTCATAACAACAACATAAATGTTAGAACAGACTAATATTTACTACTAACAGCAGCTTAAGTTTTATTACTTGGGAGAAAATGGTATTTTCAAGAGTCAAGATATCAGTCCATTTTCCTTGGAGTCTATGGTAATGTGGGGAAGCAAAATTATTTTGATCCTGTTTATCAGAAGACAAAACAAAGCCATAGATGCATCTGTGGTTCTTCTTTAAATACAAGGAGTAAAACCATGGTGACTGCCTATAAGTTTGCACACTTAGCTGCTCCGGCCCTATGGAACGATCTAGCCCCAGAGATCCGGACCCTCCCCACTTTCGCGGCCTTCAAAAAGTCTATTAAGACCTGGCTTTTCCGGCAGGCCTGGGGCTGTTGACCTCTTGAATGAGGTCCAGCCCCACTACGGTTGAGTGTGTGTTGTGTTTTAACCTGTTTTGTCTTCTACTTTTTAAACTTTTTAGTACTTCTTAAATTGTCTTTTATGTAAGCCGCCCGGAGTCCTTCAGGGTTGGGCGGCATATAAATTTATTAAACTTAACTTAAACTTAAACTTCATTTGCCCACTCTACTATTTCTTACCATACTCTCTTTACAGCATAGGGGTTAATTTTTCAATTCCTTTCTGTATGAAGTTTATTCCCTTCCTGACAGACCAGCAAATATACTCAATTAAAGAATCAAAAGTACCTCTCAAAACAGGTGGTAGTTCTTGCATCTTGAAAAATGAAGAATTGTTCCCACTATCAGACTAGTAGTTCAAAAACATGCCCAACCACAAGCTAAGAGAGACACAAACTCAGAATCCCTGCTGGAATAGTCTTGAGGAAAAGAAGGAAGAATTGCAACTAAGGAATGGTCAGATAAAAGAAATTTGAGTGTGAACCAAAATTGTAACTAAGGAGGGTCTTTTCCAAGAGCCTCCTTAGTTCTCATGAAAATAAAGGGAGGAGGAGAGAAACACTTTCAATCTTGCAAGGTTCTGTTACTATAACGTCGTAGCTACTACTATAATAAAAGCAGTACTTGCATGCGTGACTGTGGTTCTTAATCTGGCCTACCTGGAGCCGAGGTGGCGCAGTGGTTAGAGTGCAGCACTGCAGGCCACTTCAGCTGACTGCAGTTCTGCAGTTCAGCGGTTCAAATCTCACCGGCTCAGGGTTGACTCAGCCTTCCATCCTTCCGAGGTGGGTGAAATGAGGACCCAGACTGTGGGGACGATATGCTGACTCTGTAAACCGCTTAGAGAGGGCTGAAAGCCCTATGAAGCGGTATATAAGTCTAACTGCTATTGCTATTGCTATTGCTACCTTGAGGAGTGACAGTATCTGACGGGGATGTCAGTGTCCTTCTTAGCTGATGCATTGCTAAGATACATGGAGTATGTTGATTGCATGGTCACTATGCTAATAACCACTGTTATCCTTTAATTGCAGAAGCCATGTAGGGTTGATGGAGATTTTTATACTAGCCAACCCACACTGCTTGGAGATTCAGCAGTTAAACCCAAACCAACCTTTACAACGGCAGAATTTGTATGATGTATTACTTTGCCATGGCAAATAAAAAGGAATAACTATGTGAATGTATACCTATAACTGTATGTAAGAGAATAAATGACACTAAAAACATAAAGCATTATACAGGTAAATAATATTTGGTCATAAGCAGCTAAGTATAAATAAATAAAGATTTGTACATAAAAATGGATAATGAACAAGGAGATTATGAACGCAAGATAGAAATGTATCGTAGGGAAAACACTAACTTATTGTTCCTATGTTGTTTTTAAGTTATGTGTTTGTTTCTGTTGATGTGCTTATGTGTTTAAAATAAAAATTTATATTGTATGATGTATTACTGACTTTACCCAGGTCAAAGTCACTGGTAAGCCGTTAATTCTTTTTAGCCAAGTTGCTAAAAAGTACCTGCCAAAAACTGTGAAGTCCTGCTGGAAAAAACATGGAGACCGAGGTTTGTGTGTATTAACTGTTGAATGGCTTTGAGTGAGTAGGGAAAGGACTTGGGGGAAACCATCAGCTTAAAGGAATTAATGGCCCATTGGTAAGGTGAAGAGGAGACAGAGGCAGGGGTGTTTAATGGGTACATGCAAGGTTTGGGGGCCAGTCCTTATCTCCCCTTTAGTCTCCTCCAGTAGTTCTCAAACATTTTGGTCTCAGGATCCCTTTATATTCTGGAAAATAATCGATGCTTGATGTTGGTTGCATATATTGATATTTACTGACTCCAAAATTAAAACTTGTGAATCCCCTGAAAGAGTCTTGGGGGGGACAAGCATAAAAAACATCCAGACATTCAGACCCCACTTTGAGAACAACTGGCCCATTCCATAAATAAAAAAAAAGTGGTAGGATTGCCCTGCCTGGAGCTTCCTGCTTGAAATATAAAATTCCAAAGAACAGATAACTCAAAATAGGTAACTTCGGATAGAGTCCCATAAGCCCATGTTCATGGACCAGCATCCCCACGCCCCGTGACGGTAGTACATCATCTACAAAGCCAAGGAGATGTGGGTGGGCTACAAAATCTAAAGACCACCGTCGAGGGAGGATGCTCTCCCATTGAGCCCCTGCTGTCTCCGTCTCATCTTCAACTTACCCAGGGGCCATTAATGCAGTGGTTCCCAAACTTGGCAACTTTAAGACTTGTGGATTTCAACTCCCAGAATTCTCCAGCCAGCAGAGCAGAGCTGGCTGGAGAATTCTGGGAGTTGAAGTCCACAAGTCTTAAAGTTGCCAAGTTTGGGAACCACTGCATTCATCACTCGGAGCTGGTGGCTTTCCAGACAGGCTCCTCCAGGAGGCAGGAGCGCGCATTCCTGGCACCATCGGACTCAATTCAATTTCTTTCAGCGCTTCTCTGGCTTCTGGCAGAATATTCCTGAGCAGCAGCGGGATGAGATCCTCCGGCTCGGGCAAACAGCAGCCACTCGGAACCAGAGCCAGCTGGGGAGGAAG